>NW_026267499.1:40666-43213 GCF_000697945.3 Frankliniella occidentalis
TTTCATACATTGAAAATCATCAGGAAAATTTGAAATTGACCAGGAATGGGATCGTATTCACTGCATGACAGCAGGACACTGATGTTGTGCAGGCCGGTTTCAAGGCATGATTGCCTTCAAGCCCGTCCCCAAGGAGAAGGCCAAGAAAGCCGTGCTGATGTTTCATACATCAAAAATGACCAGGAAAATGTAAAATTGTCCAGTAATACAGTCAAACCCCGTTATAGCGTTGAACCTCGGGGAAGCAAAATCGCGACGTTATAAGCGGGAAAACGGTATAAACAAGTTACTTTGCATGGAAAATTGGATTTTGATTTTCGAAAATCGCGACGTAATAAACAGGTGAACGTTATATCTGGAAACGCTATAACAGGGTTTGACTGTACTATTATCTTCATACGATGACATGCATTATTTCGTTTAAGTCTGTCCTCAAGGAGGAAGCCAAGAAAGTCATATGAATGTTTCATACATTGAAAATCATCAGGAAAATTTGAAATTGACCAGGAATGGGATCGTATTCACTGCATGACAGCAGGACACTGATGTTGTGCAGGCCTGGCTCAAGGCATGAGTGCCTTCAAGCTCGTCCCCAAGGAGAAAGCCGAGAAAGGCGTACTGATGTTTAATACATCAAGAATGATCAGGAACATGTGAAATTGAGCAGGAATGGGATTGTTTTCACTTCATGACAGCAGGACACTGATGTTGTGCAGGCTGGTCTGAAGGCGTGATTGCCTTCAAGCTCGACCCCAAGAAGAAAGCGGAGAAAGGCGTTGTGATGTTTCATACATCAAGAATGATCAGCAATATGTGAAATTTGCCAGGAATGGCATTGTCTTCACTGAATGACACCAGGACACTGACACAGACATCCTTTTTACCAATAAGCTGATCACATTTTCTGCAATAGAAAAATAAATGTTACCCGGGAAACGTAACAAAAAGATAGGTTATGTAATATTTGCCATACACATTAATAACAGTTTTTGTCAAATCTTGTTGAAATTACCTTTTCATAAACACATTTTTACGTTGATTCACAAATCAATTTTTGTAATGACTATATTTTCACTATCTTATGAAGTCCTATAATTAAATTTTGCTACGAAGTGACAGTCCCAAATAATTTACAAAACAGTGAACAGTTGTGGCCAATAGCGATTGCGTGTTTTATTGGTTGCCACAACAATAACAGCTGAAAGCTCTTACGCGGACATACCCCGCGTGCACTGTAAAATGCTTGCAAACTTTATTCTTTGCAACGTTGCAAAGAATTTGTGAGCATTGTATTGCAAAGAATTAGTTCGTATTGCAAAGAAGTTCTTTGCAAGCTGGCAGAATCCTTGCAAACAATGTGTTTGCATTGCAAAGAAATAGTTTTTAAGCTTGCGAAGAACTAGTTCGTATTACGATGCTTGAAAATTCTTTGCAAGCTGCAAAGAAAATAGTTTGCAATACGAACCTATTCTTTTCAAGCATTTTGCAGTGTGAGGAAGAAAAGGAACATTAGCATACGGAGTACAGCTAATGAAAATAATATGGCCATCATCTTATTTAGATGGAAATCGTTAGGGGCTTATCATGGACATCATGGTAAATCACGGGTGCCTTTTCATGGATGAATTACCAAAATTATGATGTCCTTTTGTGGTACATCATGGATAATCCTGTACGTCCACACCAATAAATCATAATCCCTGAAAGTCACAGAAATGATGGAATTCATTACGGACTTATCATGGTCATCACGGACAATCACGGACACCCTACCACGCACAAATCACGGAAATAATCATGGACTTATCATGGTTATCATGCACAATCACGGATGTCGTATCACGCACAAGTCATGGAAAAAATGACTGACTTATACCGGATAATCACGGTATCCCTATGGCGGACAAATCACGGAAATAGTCACGGACAAATTACGGAAATAATCACGGACTTGTCATGGGTATCACGGACAAATCATGGAAATAATCATGGACTTATCACGGACAATCACGAACGTCCTATCACGGACACATCACTGATATCATCACGGACTTATCATGGATATTGCGGACGCCCTATCACGGACTTCACGGACGCCCAATCACGGACAAATCATGGAATTCATTACGGACTTATCACGGACATCACAGACGATCACGGGGTGCCCTATCACGGACAATTGACGGAAATCATCACGGACTTATCACGGACAATCACGGACGCCTTATCACAGATAAATCACGGAAATCATCACGGACTTATCACGGCCATCACGGACAATCACGGACGCCCTATCACGGACAAGTCACGAAAATCAACACGGACTTATCACGGACATCACGGCCAAATCACGGAAATCATTACCGACTTATCACGTACAAATCACGGAAATCATCACGGACTTATCACGGACATCACGGACGCCCTCACGGACAAATAATGGAAATCATCACGGACTTATCACGGACAATCACGGACACCTTATCACGGACAAATCACGGAAATCATCACGGACCTATCACGGACATCACGGACAATCACGGACGC
>NW_026267499.1:52256-56055 GCF_000697945.3 Frankliniella occidentalis
GACACGAGAGCGGTTGCATAAGCCCGCTTTAATGCTTTTTTAAAAGCAGAAGGGCGGGCTAAAAATAGTGACACATGGCAGATTTTTACCAAAATATGCACATTATTTCACATTCTCCAGGAATTTCCCTTTTTCCCTCCGCCCCTCAGAATTTCCCCGTAAAAAGGAAATTTCCCTCGATCTGGCAACTCTGGCCCGCCCAGGAAGCGCCGCGCCCACCCCCGCCGGGAAGAAATACTGTCGATGATGCAAGGGAGATTCTGGAGGCTCGCAGGCAGCAGGCGGCGGCAGCTGCGGCAGCGGCGGCCAGGGAAGACCCGGGCCCCTCCGCGCGCACACAGGTCCGGCGGGAGAGAAGAAAGAGGCTCAAGCTTAGGTTGCAAGAGCAAGGGGATGTGGTTAGAGCATCCCCGGGGCGGCTCGCAAGGAATGAGAGGCGGGACCGCAGCCGCGAGGCTCGCGAGGGCCGCGAAGAACCAGCAAGGGGCGCGGGGCGGTCTTTGAACGCTTGGGCGGTGAGGACTCTCAGAGTGAGTCGGAGGAGGAAGGGGTGGCGGCCCCAAGGGCGCGACCCGTCAGACGCCGGGTGGTGCCGTCTCGCTATCGGGAATAGTAGGAGGAGGACCATGGAAGGACGTATCCTATAATTGTTGATTTGTGTTGTGATTATTATGAGTGCGCCCCAAACTGTTAGGGGGAGCACGAGAGTGTTGTTTTGTAATTATTGAACCCTGCTATTTTGTTATGAATAAAACCCTGGGGGGGAGGGGTGTAGTGTTGGTCGCTTGAGGTTCCTCAGCCGTCCGCCAGGTGGCGCTGCCCAAGCGCCACTGGTGGGTCCGGCTGCGGAAGAGAGCCATTTTGTGTTCAGCTAGTGACCAGCCCACATCTCTCTTCCTTGTGTACAAAGGCAAGTAAGTGTTCCTTATTATCCCCAAGTCCCGGACAAAACAGTAAGAAAATAAAGCAAAATGGTGTGCTCCATTAATTATATTTTGTTTCCTTTAGGTTTACCATTGCAGACAATGGATGAATATTTTGCTGAAGTAGATGCTAATGAGATTCCTGAAGTAGAGCAAGACGATGATGCTGAAATGTCGGAAAGAGAGCAGAGAGCACCTTCAACAGTTCTTGATCAGTCCAGAAACATCGCAGATGAAGAAGGTTTGTTATATCAGTTTGCTTACATGGTACACTTTTGTTCCTATTCTTTCCCTTTGTTTTTATGCATTTATTTTAATTTATTTGCAGCTGAAGCTGAACAAAAAAATGGAGAGCAAGACCTCACAGCTGTGAGCCCCAGGGCTTAGTGACTCCCAATAATTCAGGCACTGAGAGCAGTGTTGACGCCCCTAAAAAGCCTTTCAGGAAACGGGTTGCTTGTCCTGCTTAGTGGAGGGGCAACATGCGGAAAGCAGCTTTGTGGGAAAAAAAAAAAAGCAAGAGAGTTAGGACAAGGTTTCACTGAAAAATGCAACAGATGCAAGAGGACTCACATTGGAAGAGAGAGAAGAAATACGAAAAACTTTTTGGGCGATTGGGAGTCATCAAAGACAACTCGATTATGTACTCAGCCATACCAAATCTTCTACATCCAAGGAAAAGTTTGCTGAACCTGGAAAAGCAGGAGTCAGGGATGACCGTAACTGTAAGGCACAAACTAGAGGTAACTATGCTGGATGGGAAAACTAGAAGCTACCTCACAGATACCCCCAGTTTTGCCTCAAGCGCTGTAAGTGGAGGACGCCCTGTACAATTGAAAACAAGCATCAGCCTGCCAATAAAAGAAGGTGCCTACAGCTACGGACTTTCGCGTCTGAATGCGCGGACCCGATTTCTAGAGGCTATTCTGCATATCCCGTACAGGTAACACCGTTAACGCATTTATGGTGAACAAATAGGTGTTTCCGTGGGTGTAATTCTATTTTTAACCCGCCATTCTGCTGTAAAGAAAGCATTAAAGTGCACTGTAAAAAATATGTGTCGGAAAAATCCCATAAATGTGTCTGAGGCAAATTACATATCCAGTGTGTAGGATTTTCCCTATACGACTGTGTGGGAAAAATCCCATACGAGTGCAGCAGATCTACGAGACAAGTGTAGGATTTTTCCTGTACGAGTGTGTGGGAAAAATCTCATACGAGTGCAGCAGATTTCCTTGACAGGTGTGGGATTTTTCCCGTACGAATTTTTAAAAGGAAAAATGATATTTTTGGGGCTGAGGACTCGGATCCTACTCTTACTGCACCCTCACTCCTCGTAATTTACATTTAAGTTCACAATTCTATTTACTAAATACTTTACCGGACGCGGAGTTGAACCTCGGACCTCTGGGTTGCGATGCTGCCACGCTGACCACTTGACCACGGGGACTTGTTGGGAGAGAGTCCGTAGCGTCCCCGGGTCATCCCAGTCTGATGGTTAGTTTCTGATCGTTCCTTTAACACTAGAACTACCGGAGGGGTCAAAATGACCCCTTTCAATTTTAAATTCCCAAATGAACTATCAACATTTTTTTCTACCGACCCGCCACTTTTTGACTTTTCATGGGTCACCAAAATACGCTTTGACACCGAAAACCAGCCATGTGCGTCAAAAACTTTAGGAGTTATTATAACATATACCTCGCTCTGCCGGAGGGGTCATTTTGACCCCTGTGTCAATTTTCGAGGGCTTTGATGGTTTTAACGAGCGGTTTTCAACTTAAACCTTGCCATTGGTGTTCTTTGTGGAAAGTATTGACTTCCACTTGGTCGTGTGACTATTTTGAAGCTCTATCAGCATCGAGGGGGCAATAACTCCCATTTGATGTGTGCACATGATTCCCGAAATAGTTGATTCCCAGTGATTCCCGTATGCTTTTATTCATTCCTTTGGCTTTTCTAGTGGTAGAAAACGCATAGGCGCGCTTATTTCGACTAATTTGTACCAGTTTCACTAGTTTCCCGCTTAGTTCAAGCGATTTCTGTTGATTTCGATTGATTTTTATCCTGTTGATTCCCAGTCAGGTGTACACATGATTCCCGGAGTTATTGCCCCCTCGATCAGCATAGGTTGGCAACCCGCACATCACAAAATCATGTTTTTCTTCCATAATACTTATGGGGCATTCGCAACGGTACTGTCAGCCTGAAAACGCGCTACATGGTCGAACGGAGGTCAAAAATGATAATAAATGGTCTTTTACGACTGTTACTGCACGATATTTGTGCACTGTTTTATCCGCAGAACCAAAGTTTCAGAATTACTTACAGTATTGGCGGTGTTTACGGTTGTCGGTCAGACTGAAATAAACACAGACTATGCTAAAATGTTGAGAATTATTGTATTTTATGGTAATTCTATGAAATTTTCCCAAAACAAAACGAAAAATTACGTAAAATCTGCAAAACTTCCGAAAAATTACATTTTGTGCTTTGCAGGTTGCCTACCTACCCCTTTCCAGGGACCCCCGTGGGTGCAAAAATTGCTTGAAGTGTTATAAAAAACGAAAATAAGAAGTTGTGTACCCAAAACCGCAGTCTTTTCACAGCTAAAACGGCGAAATAGTACCTAGGGGTCAAAATGACCCCTCCGGTAGATCTAGGTAAACGAAAATCCAGATAGTTCTAGTGTTAACAGCTAATGGTATTATCTGAATTTTTTCATGGTATTTTTTCCCTGATCGTAAAATTCCTGATGGTGTATAACCCATCAGGATAATCTCTATATTCTGATGGTGTTTTTTAGCCCGCTCTTTTGCTTAAAAGCTATAGAAGCGGGCTTATGCCATCGCCTCTGTGTTCGTCTGTCTGTCTGT
>NW_026267499.1:56105-58052 GCF_000697945.3 Frankliniella occidentalis
CTCGCTCCGCGAATTATTACTTTTTGAAGTTTTTATTTTTTTTTTCTGTTTGCTAGTTTGGTGTTGACCTCAAATGCATGGCCCTACCCTTTTTTCTTTTTTTTTTCTCGTGTTTCTGATTTTTTTTTTCGAATTTTGACTATGTATAGTCGGATCATGAAACCTGACCCCTACTTAGCCCAAGTCACTTGGCCAAGTTTACGCCCGTGATGGACGGGAAATACCGCCCGGGGCCACAACACGAAAACACGGACGCGCTCAGCCGTCTTCCCCTGCCGGGGCCCAAGTAGGACCCGCCACAACCCACTATCATGTACCTGAACTATATTGATACGGAGGGGAAGCGGCAGCCGGACGGCCCCGTCGTCACGGTGGAGATGCTGGCCGAGGAGACGGACCGGGACCCCGTGCTCAGACAGGTACAGGAGTGGGCCAGGGAGGGATGGCCGCGGAACGAGGGGGAAATCACTTGCGAAATAGTTCGTACACCTTTCCCCGAAATAGTCCGAAATAAAGGCGAAATAGAAGCGAAATAGAGCGAAATAAAGACGTAATAGACGCGAAATAGTCGGTGAAATAGTCGCGAAATACCCCTGAAATACTCCGAAATAGCGCGAAATAGACCGAAATAATCCGAAATAGGCGGGAAATAGCCGAAATGGCAGGAGAAATAACCGAAATAGGCGGGAAATAGCCGAAATGGCAGGAGAAATAACCGAAATAGTAGGAGAAATACCACGAAATAGTCCGTACGCTACGAACCCTAGTGATTTCCCCCTCGCCGCGGAAGCAACCCGAAGGCGAGGCCGGGGACTTCTGGCGGAAAAAGGACCAGATCTCGTTGGTGAGAGACTGCGTCCTGTGGGGCGAGCGGGTGTGTGTGCCCGCTGCCCTCCGCCAGGACGCCCTGGCCCGCCTGCACTCCACGCACCAAGGCATCGTGCGGTCGAAAAGGTTGGCGCGGGGCGTCTTGTGGTGGCCTCACCTGGATGAGCAGATCGAGGCAGTGGTGAACAGCTGCCAGATCTGCCAGGCGAACCGGGCCGCCACGCCCGCGCCGCCGATCAAGCCGTGGCCACGAAATCGCAGGTGGGGCAGGATACACCTGGATTTCGGAGAGCCGCGGCGGGGGGAGGTGTTCCTGGTCGCGGTGGACGCGGAGACCGGCTGGATGGAGGCGTGGTGGGTGGCGGGACCATGAACGGCAAGCGTGATACGCTGCCTGCGAGAGATCTTCGCACGGCTGGGCCACCCAGACCTGATTGTCTCGGACAACGGCACGGCCTTCACGTCCGAGGAAATGAGGGCGTTCCTAGAGGCGAGAGGCATCAAGCAACTAACCATTGCGGTATATTGCGTATGGTCCAATGGACTCGCGGAAAGGGCGTTGCGGACAATCAAGGAAGGGTTGCCTAAGTTCAAAGGGACGGCCACAGAGCGCCTGCTGGCGGTGCTGGAGGCCCCTCGCTTCACACCGGGCGCGGACGGACGGGTTGTCGCCCGCCCAGCGCCTGTGTGGTTGGCAACCCACCACGCCCCTGGACCGCATCCGTCCCACCGCCACCCCAGGTAGAGGGGGAGGAGGGGGAGGAGGGGGAGGAGCTGGGAGAAAGGTACCGCTTCGAGCCGGGCGAGCCAGTATAGGTGCGACAATACGGGCGTAAGGGGACGAATAGGGATTTAAGTGACGGTAATATTACCGGTAAGATATGGTAATTTACGGTATTTTACGGTTATATTACCGTGGGGCCGGTAATATTGGTAATTTATGGTAATATTTTAAATATTATTTTTGGCTAATTCTGGTTCGAAAACTTGATGTTTTAATACTTTCCGCTTGAATTAGGGTGCGCCTGTACCACTTAGCCCTAATTTGTCGCGAAAGGCCAGGGAAATACCCCCTCGGCTTGTGCTTGTAAGTCTGTGAGGGAAGTCCTGTCGTATCGC
>NW_026267499.1:64817-72383 GCF_000697945.3 Frankliniella occidentalis
GAGAGCCTCTTGGGCTAAAGTTTTGTCCTGTTTACTTACAAAAGGGAGTTTTTCTTACCAAACTGGCCAAAACAGAAACATTTTTACTTTTTCAGAAGTACACTTCTGTCTGAGAAGTATGCCGTTGGTTCAAAATTTTCTTCTAAGCAGAAGAGTGGGCTTATTTTATGGTGGGACATCATTAATAAAACGTGTACACTTCCATGCAAAAAAGCACAAAAAAACACCAAAAAAACATTTATTTGGTGTTTGAACACGTTCGGAGTCAGAGTATGCCTGGAAGTATATTTAACTTCTTTTATGGCTAGTCTTATGTATCTTTTCATAGGTGTGTTATTTGATTCATAAGCTAACATCAATAATTTAGAAGGGATTTGGCATAACTTGCAAGTATTCTACAAACTGCGGCACACACAACCAAAGATGTTCAGCGTATGGAAAGAATACTTCGTTCGTTGAGTTTTGATTACGAAGGAGACAGAAAACGTACCTGGCAAAAAGATGGTCCAAAGCAAGCCATCACTCCAACGGGCCGAAGGCCCGTTTTCGGATAGAAGATGTATTACACCATGAAAATTCAGAAGGGACGGGCCAAAGGCCCGTCCCAAACGCCGCCGGCAGGCCAAGCTGGGCCCGCTCCCTGCCGAACCGAGTTGCCGGTGGAGCGAAGCGGAGCTGGCAACTTGGTTTGGCGGAAGAGCGGGCCCAGCTTGTTTGATCGTACTAACATCTTTGATGGTTATTTGACATTTTCTGATAGTTCTTTTTAGTACCATCAGAAAATGATGTTTTCCTGATCGCATCGATCACGCAAATAATTGGCCTGACGAAACTATGTGTCGCATGGTAAAACGGCTTTGTGTGGTGTAAGAGGATCACATACTTTATCGTTTGCTTACATAAAAACAAAATCACCTTTATCACCCAGTGATTTCTAGGAGAACGGCTAAAGATAGGTCAATTTTGACACCACCATTGTGCTCAGCGCTGAAAGTTTACACGGGTGATGTAGAATCGTGGCCCTTGGGCGGCCCGCTGCTGACTTCACCTAAAGATTCGACCATCAAGGACATTTACCAGTAGTACACTAACCATCAGAACGCAATTACCATCAGAATTTTACCATCAGAGCCCAACTTTACGATCAAAACAATACCATCAGGCCAAAAACTATCAGGAACGTCCCATTTTATCTCAGGAATTAGACAAATAACTGATCGTACCTTTTTTGATGGTATTTTTCCTCATGGTAAATTTTCTAATGGGATTTACACCAGTGGTTACATATACAGACGTACACGGAGGCGTCCAATCGTCCAATATCAGAGGAAGGACCCTCCTCCAAAATGAAAAAAAAACACTGCGTGTTAGCAAATAGACGATCCGAATAAAACAAAATCTAATACAAAATTATTTTTACTAATTAAATACGTTATTGCTTTCTAGAACAAGAGTAGTTACGACTCTTTGTTCTGAGATTCGCGGCCTTGTGCGTTGTTGTCGTCCGTCTTTGCTGACACTGACCCTCACAAAACCCCCCCGCAGGCGGAACAAAATTGGGGGACTAACACTTCTTATGAGTTCCCTTGCGAGACCATGAATGTTAGTTGTTGGGCGACTGAGTGGCGACGTGGTGATCGCCCTCGCTTTGGACGAGCGCTAGACCAAGCAACCAGAGGTGCTCGTCGTTGGAGTCGAGGCCTTGGCGGCCCCCTGGGCTACCTTCAGGCCAGGCTTGGAGGTGCTTGGAGGAGTGTTGAGTGTATATTGTTTGTGGGGCTGGATGGGGAGTGGCCTAGCGCACAGTAGTGATTGTTAGCCGGCGGGGGGAAGTTGGGACGAAGCATAACGCACCGCTCCCCTGCGCGCCAAACCTGCTGGTATAGACTGGATCGTCTAAAAAGAAGACATTCTTAATCAGAATCGACCCTCGGATTTGCCGTATCTTTCACTGTAACGGACCTAGAGGTGGATATATTTAAAACAATGACAAAAAGTCAAGCTTTGATTACGTATTGAACTTAATTTGCCGGCATTGTCAACAACAACGAGGATGTCTAAGTCACCCTCACACGCAAAAAGTACTAACTATTTCAGAGTTTTCAGTATCTTACTATTGGAAAGTGTACTAAGGAAAAACCTCTCGTTTGATTTTGATATCCGTGCCGAGGTTTAATATTAGTGTATAATAGAACATTTTAACATAAGAGCTGGCAGTATAACCCAAACCAGTTTGCGCATGAAACTTTTCAGAGATAGGCCTGTTTTGACATACTTAAAGGTGTTCAGGGCTTTCGGTGGCTCCAAAATTTCTGAGAAAGCTTGAGAAGGTCTTATTTTGTGAATGCTTTAAGAAATTAAAAAGGAAAATGTTCAGAAACATATGCTCCCAGAATTTCCAAATTTCACCATAGTGTCCCTTTCATTTTTTTTTTAAATTAATTATCAAGCAAAGCAGAAGTGTGGGGTGTAGTCACGGTGCACTGATAAAACAAGTGTTTAATTTTGCACGTTAATTGACGTTTAAGTTCAAGTTCGCATTTTCTCGACACTTTGTGGTGTCTTACTATGTTATACGTCAATTGGTGTTTAAACTTTCGACACTTCCGAAATGTATAGCAGGTGCACACCGTATGGTTCCCTATTGACAGCATAGAACTGTGTGCAGAATTTAAACGTTTACAAAACGTCAAATATTTGCACACCACGCAAGTGTGCAACTTGACTTAAACACCATGTGACGTGCAAAATCGCAACTTGCACACGTGTGGTGTGAAAATATTGCACACTTGTTTTACCAGTGTGTTGCTCCGTTAGTCTTATGTCATGTTCATGGAGCAAATCTCTAGAGCGGCAGCCCCCCCCCCCCGGTCCCCTTCCCCCACATGCAAAGTTACTTACAGGCCGGGCCGCAGGCCCGATCAAACGCTGCCGGAAGCCCAAACCTGGGCCTGGCCCCTGCCAAAGGAGTTGCCTACAAAGCGAAGTGTCAGTAAAAAAAAAAATGTAACGTGGGTACCAACGAAGGCATAGCCAAATTTCCCGTAGCTGAGCGGGTGAGTATAAACGTCTCTGATACAGTGCGACAGGTTTGAGCGGGACGAAGACCCGCTACATTATTTGATTGTGTTCTTCAGTATATTGCGTGCCTGGAATGGTCGGGCCGCAGGCCCGTCCATCGTCACCGGCAGGCCAAGCAGACCCGGCCCCTCCGCTTCGGTTCGCCGGCAACTTCGTTCGGCGGAAGGGCGGGCCGGCGGGCCTGCTTGTTTAGACTATGTACGAATTCCTACAGATTATGTAAGAAATTATATATTACCTGAAAAGGGCGAGATTATGCACTTGATTCTTCGAAGTGAGGGTTTAGAAATTTCTCTCGTATTGGAGTGAAATTTCAAAATACTTCAAGAGGGCAAGAATCATTGCTCTAGGATTTGAGATGATGGCACGCATACCTGTTAAAGGAGATAGGTTCTTTTAAAAATGGTATTTTTCATTAGAGTTGTACTATAGATGAGATACTGGACTCCCGTCCAGCACGGACAATGACATGTGTCGTACAAATATTTTGATGATTTGTTTTATTAAACACCAATGAACAATTACAATTCTTTTAAGAGCTAAACAAAACCTTACATTAGTTTTTATAACATTAACCCTTTTGCAGGTACCTCTTTAAAAAAGACTCTTTACATTATAAGACAAATATTGCTTTGTACAGAAATTTACAAGCTATTAAGAAAACTTAAATATGACTGGGCTGGCTCTTGGTAAGAAGATTCAAAATATTTCTTCTCTTTCTCCCCAAAATAATATAATGTCAATTCATTAACATTTTCTTTTAGCTGAAGCAAACGTTTCTGTTAAACAAAAAAACAACAACATAAGAATTATAAGAAAAACCCTCGCTAATGCAGCATGCACCTGCTGTCTGCTGTTAACTTGTGGTTCTTTCGAGCCATAGCGCGCGTTGCACTAAACCCCCTAGGGTAAGGGTAGGTAGGCAATTGGTCCTACAACACTGCAAGTGAAGGAGCGACTTTCGTCGCTCTCTGGAGAGCGACTTTAGTCCTTTGAGTGAGGTGTCGTGCTCGAAATGAGTGAGACAATTTTGCCCCGCTCAATCAGAGCGATGACAAAAGGCTCACCCTATTTGAGTCACGTGCACTGACTTCTCACTATGGAGGAGTAAGATTTCCCTGACCCCGCCCAATTGGAGTGAGGAACCTCACTCTCATTGGGTCAGGACCGCAAATTATGAATCAAATTGAGTGAGAGTCTGATATCTCGCTCTCAGGAGAATATGTTTTGTGTCACTGATCTCACTCTCCAGAGAGTAAGATATCTGACTCGCATTTTCAGTGATCGCTCTAATTTGGTATCCACAGTTTAATATGGTGCTCAATCTGCGAGTATTTACTTTGCTCAGTTTAAGTATTATAACTGAAACAAGACAAACTTTTCGATTAAGATTGATTTGATTGTATCCTTCATGGCTAAAATATTTGTGGTGTAAAAGAGGTAACTTTGTAAAATATTTGTTGGATTGTACAGCAGAGACCACAAAAAGGGGAGTGGCGACTAGCCCGGCTCAGTGGCCGCTGCTGTCTCCTTCCGTCGGCGACGCTTCCCCCACCGCTTGTCCACTAAGAGTGGCGCGCGCTCGATCCAAGAATTCCTCGATTCCGCGGTGTTCGCGTCGGTCGTAGTTGGCAGGCTAGACTGTGTTCGATCGAGGGCACTGTGGGCTACGATTAAGCGAAAAAAAAATCGACACTTATCGAATCCCCGCCTGTTAAACGCGAAGATCGTGGTACGTGGTACTTACGCCCCTGCACTGGCCCCAGTGACCGCGAGGTCGGATTTTCCTGTGCACACATGAAGTAGAGGTCATAGGGTACCCCTTCGACCCCGAGTTGGCCCCGCTGACTCCAGGGTGTGCGGTGCGCGGGCAGCGGGGCGTCAAAGATGGCGGCTCGCATTCGGCCCGTTCGGCGGTAAAACCTAAAATCGCTGTGCAACACCACTAAGCGTTGTTGAGCGCGCTCGGCCCGGGCTTATTGGTCACTGCTAGGTCTTAACTATCATTGAAAGGCCGGACCTCGATGCAAATTTTTTAGTGAAACGGGCTAACCGAACTGCGACGAAGCCGATTTTTTCGTAGATTGAATTAAAGGGAAGAGATTGCCACAGCGTTCTCGAACACTTGTGTGCGGGAAGAAAACATGAGTCGACTCAAACGAACATTTGACATGGAGTCCTTGTTAGTTGGCGGAACAAAATACTGTGTTCAGTGAGCAATTTTGATAATGGTCATGCTAGCGCATACAGTTTGCTGCCTCAGCAGGGTAAGTTAGTATATGAAACAAAAAGGGTTGTCCTTACAGCGCCAATATTTTCGCTAAAGCTTTCATGAAAGCACAAAAAAGCACATAAAATTCATACCTTGAGCGAAACTGTTGTGCCGCTTATTGCAACGAATGTTTCTGTTCCAGCAGCTATAGGTTCAAACTCGCAACGAATTTTTTTAGCCCGCTCCAAATCAACTCAAATATTAGTTTTCCCAACTAAAATTTTCACTGGAAAAACAAAGGTGCTATCTAATGCCTTTTAAAGGCGTTAGTGAAATAGTGCCTCTCGAAAGGTGCTACTGCCCCCCCCAAAGGTGCTATTTTTGGCACAAATTGTGCCTCTACAAAGGCACTAGTGCAGTAGCGCCCCTAAAAATTTATTAGCACCCTAAAAAGGGTGCTATGTAGCACCTTTGTTTTTCCAGTGAAAATTTTAGTTGGGAAAACTAATATTTGAGTTGATGTCTCAACGAATTATTTTTCTCCGTGAACGGCGCTTAGCCAATGGGACAAAAGTAATACCATTCCACCGGCGATGAGTCGATCATTGCCATTCCAAAGGCAGTATCCATTGCCATTTTTTGCAATGG
This sequence comes from Frankliniella occidentalis, assembly GCF_000697945.3. NCBI lineage: Eukaryota > Metazoa > Arthropoda > Insecta > Thysanoptera > Thripidae > Frankliniella > Frankliniella occidentalis. The sequence continues at coordinate 70,759 of NW_026267499.1, forward strand.
TCATAAAAAATATCTAAGATACCCTTAAACTTATTGGCAATTCGACCCCTGCCACATTGTCGGCAATGGAATTCCATCGCCATATTTTGGCAATGGAGCCGTCATCGCCAGATTTCGGGCGATGAACTTTCAATGCCAATATTTTGCCGATGAATCTTCACTGCCGACAGTTCCGCAGTGTTCAGAAAGCTAACAACTAAGAAGAACTTTGAAAAATTGTTTCTGCTCGGTCACTGCCAAAATTGGCAATGAATACTGCCCTTCGACACTTGAAACCTATGCACACGGAGTTCGTGGCGGCTCCGTACAAACACGCAGTTCCCGGGGGCTCGGTAAAAAAAAAAGGAGCTCAGAAGTCAACCGTATAGCGTCGTAACTATGTTATTTGAAAATTTAGAGTTATGAAGTGCGTCGGATGGAGGAAACCAAGGGCTATCGATCAGCGAAAACCGCATTACGATCGACTGCATGTCTGTACGGAGCTGCCTGGAACTACGGGTTTATTCAGAGACTCCACGAACTCCGTCGTGTTTGTAAGTTTCAAGTGTCACCTTGAAGTGGTAAAGACCGACTCATACCACACTGTTAAAAGGTCAGAACTTCTCGAAGAATTCAGTGTGAAAAAATTTACCAGAACTCTCTTTGTATTCTTTTCTTGTCAAAAGTTCATTAACTTCAGAAAATTTTACGACTGGTTTAAAGGCATTTCTGAGATAAAAAAATGCACTTCTTCTGACTACAGACAAGTGTTGTGATTTCACAGCTGATTAGTATCGAGGAAGTGTTTAGAAACCAATAAAAAATAACACTGCAAGTAACAATAGTATTCTTGTTACATTATCATTGCACAGATATTTAATTGTTCGAAACGAAAACCTCCACCGGAAATCTGAGAGTGCGAGTGCGTTGATTGAAAATACCGGACTGAACCGTAGGGAACCGACGGTAGTTATTGAGAGTGGGTGAGACATCCTGCTCTTACTCACATCCTGCACTAAGCCCCATGTCTCTGGCACCAGGCCACTGTAAAAATTTATGTTGATTTACGAAATATTTGTTGTATATACTTTCATACTAGCAACACATATTACACTCGTAAGCAAAATTAAAGCACCAATTTTTTCACATGGCATACTTTAGAAGCGTAATGAGGTAGAAAGTTGCCGTTTGGTAGGGTACGGGTACGCTCATGTGTTGTCAACAGACCCCTAAAAGCGCAGACCTCCATCTCAAACGGTTCGCGACTTGTGGGGCTTAACACTTTCTATTGTGGTTATGAATCAAAGATTGCTTCGTGACGCTCTTTTCACTACTAAGATGTCGCGTCTGGCCTAAAACGTGTGGGAGTACTCTTCGTGGTACAGACAACCTGGTGCCGTGCCGAAAAACCCCCTTCGCCGACTTTCAACTCGTCGAGAAGAACACTTTAGACAAAAGTTTCGTCCGGTTGTGTTGACACTGGTAAAACAAAGGCGCTACACAACGCCTTTCCTGGGGCGCTAAAATCAAAGCCTCATTTTCACGCCTTTCCTGGGGTGCTAAACCTTAGCGCCTCAGGAAAGGCGCTAAATTATTGGTGGAGTTCAGAGGTTAGCGCCTTTGATAATTCTCGCTCCATATAATTT
>NW_026267499.1:72743-76091 GCF_000697945.3 Frankliniella occidentalis
ATTTTTAAAATAATAAATTATATGGAGCGAGAATTATCAAAGGCGCTAACCTCTGAACTCCACCAATAATTTAGCGCCTTTCCTGAGGCGTTAAACCTTAGTGCCTTTTCTAAGGCGGCAAACTTTAATAGCGCCTTTTAAAGGCGTTCTTTAACGCCTTTGTTTTACCAGTGGAGGCACTCAGCGCTTGACAGATGCGAAATACATGGCTAGCAAACTAAAACTCTTGATTTGGAGTCTTGCATTCCCTTGGCGGAACACACATCGCATTGCATCAAATAATACGGTTTTCAAACTAGTCGAATCAAGATCAAAATGTTCTTCGGACAAGGCAAATGCACTTGTGACAATAACCTGCTTCGCTGGGTGTGTGTGTGTAGAGCAGCCCTAACTGATATAACGTCTCCTTCGTCACTCAACTTACCCTCAACATTTGTGGAGTAATCTGCGTGCTGCGAACACCATTACCAAGGCTGTGAATGACGAGTTCATTCTGAACTTGAAGCAGGGCCCAACGGTGCTGATTCAAACCTGGCTTAACACTGTCAAGTGCGTCTAAAAGCCGCTGTATTTTATGCAGGTAAATATCAATTTCATCTGAAATTATAAGGCATAAATAACATTACGATACACAGAAACATGGACACGAATAGGCTTTGAAATTGACGAAATATATCAAAATTTTCAGTATATATGCACAGTATATGTACACTCATGTATATGTGCACAGTATATATTTTTTAATATCAACACATTAATCTCTTTAATGCAGCAGACGACTCTGCAAATATGTTCACAAGTTCTTGCTCAGCTTGCGAAGCCCATGGTGAACCAGAATGAAACGTCGCTCGTATCGCAAGCTCAGCAATAGGACCGAAGGTCCTGTCTAGTTATACATCAAGATTTGCCGCTGCAGCAAGCAGCTCCTAGCGTGGCCCACACTGATATATAAAGTGTGCAACTGACACACACTTTAAGGTGTTTAACACCGTGTAGCACACTTCTATGTGTGCAACACGAGTTTGAATAGTTGGAGGTGTTCAACAGGTGTGTTGCACACTTTTAAATGTTCAACCTGACCGACGAGCACTATAGCTCAACGCTCAAGCGGAGCCACTGGACTTTCCAAGCCCTTCCTAGTACTGCCGCCGCACGGCCTGTGCACGCCTAGAGAGGAGGCCAGTCGGGCGAGGGACGGGGCCGAGGCGGAGACTACGCGCGGCTGGTGATGGCGGGTGGGGGGCATCGAGTGGGCGCGGGCCTTTTAAACTGTCTTTTCTGGCTAAGGATATTTCTGATAGCGCATTACCCATTATGTCACCCGCTCTATTCCAAAAATGTTCCACATCCGTCTCCGCAAATCGCTTTTAGACACGACGAACCATCCTCGCTATATACCGCATTAAAATATCACAAAAATAATATAGTTCTTAAATTCGTATCATCTGCTTTCACGATCCGTTCCCGGACGGATTTTTTTTTAAAATGTAGCTCCCTTTAGTTTGAATAGTAAATAGGGTGTTCCAAAAAGAAATATGACAGTTGCATGTATTTTAACTAGCTTGAGTTGGGTTCATGAGTGACAATAGTGAGTGTAGGTTTTTTGGGTCGGCAATTTTAGTGCTTGTGTCCCTCTGCACCTCGAGGATAATATAAACTAAGAGGGAGGGGGGGAGGGCGGGGGGTAATCAAGGGCTTGCATCTTGTATCTATATCAAAAGGGTTGTGATCCAAACAAATCTACGTACGGTATGGTGCTCACCTTCGGAAAAGATCTTCATGAAAACTTGCATCTGAATTCGTAGATGTATGCAGCCACCAAACTCAGAGTTAAGAACGAGACGATGATTGCTGTGCAACGGTCCTTTCGGGAAGATTGCCAGCTTCAGCATAGGATCATACTCGTCGAATCCCTTCATCATCGACTTTACACACAATAGTGTTGTCTCCAAGGCAAGCGTAGGTGGGACTAGATGGGATTGTCCACAGTTAACGCAACGGTACTTGTTGTCCTGCACATACCTGGGCGATGCTTCCGCCACCATAGGCTGCTGTTGGCCATGATCTAGAAAATAAGGGTTATTTTCTACTGTAAAATACTTAGACACTAAGTTCTTTACAATGTTACAAATTAAATGTTTCCATTACGGAGAGCTTTATAACTGAAAATACAGGCGCTCTTGGTAAATGTGCGACGCAAAGCCTCCGATTTAGTTTCTTGTAGGGAAGCGCAGCTTTATAACCTGGACTCCATCTTACACCGTTTGGGCCCTAGAGGGTCTTTTTCGACAAAAAAAATGTGAAATTTGCGGTACTGAACATTAAGCGGTGAAAGGGGGCCTCAACTCGCACATTTGCATTTCGTTGTGCATAAACACGTCCAGAATAATTTTAAAGAGCAATAATAATGCACAAAGTGTACATAGTTCTGCATAAAATAATGGTTGCTTCTGATTTTGACTTGCCCGCGGTGGTTTTAACAAGCTAGGCCGCCAAACGAAGTTGCCAGCTTCTGTTCGCTCCGTAGGCAACTCCGTTCTCGTCAGGGGCCAGGCCTAGCTTGGCCTGCCGGCGGCGTTTGGTAGGGCCCGCGGCCCGACCTCGACCTATACACACTAAAACCTCATGCATTTTGTTGTGCATAAACTTGCAGGATTCCATGCAGCCATAAGTATGCACAAATTTTATGCATAATTGTGTACAAAATGTGCATAATTATGCACTCATTTAGACTATATTTTTTGTGCACATCTCAACCGGGTGGAGATTTGAATCCAGTAAGTTAGAAACGAACCTCCTTTTTCTTGACAATCATTTTTTTGTCTATCATTAAGATGCGATGCAAATTCCTCACTTGCTAGAATACTATCTGCATCCGGTTGAGATGTGTACAAAAAAGCGTCTTCCTATGGACAGTAAAAGTCCTTTCAGATTTAGTGTGCAGAAAATAGAAAAGTGAATTCTCAAATAAGCTCCGCGAAAGTACAAGAGATCATCATAATTTAACAGGTAGGTTGTTTAACAGAATTTCAAGCAATTTGTTTATTTAGAAAATGATTTTCTTACAGTGCCTCTATGACTGTGATCGTTGTTGCTTACCTCGACAAACGGGGCAACATGGTGAGCCGAGGAACAGACCAGCAGAAGTGGGATCGGCACACATGCGGCACTGGCAATCGATGTTCCAGCCTCGACACAGCAGGGAACGCCTTGTCACTCCATCCTGTAGCCCGGCAGACACCCTTAATTAGACTGGCGCGTCGGTTGAAACTAACTGACGATAAGATCACGGCAATACACCGCCGCACGCCCGTTCAGCGGGTCAAAACAGAGGGGGAGGGGAAGGGG
>NW_026267499.1:76141-78630 GCF_000697945.3 Frankliniella occidentalis
TTTACTAAGGCAATTTTTAGCTTATTTTCGTCAAAAAAGACCCTGTAGCGCCTAAACGGTTTGAGATAGAGCAAAACGGACGAAATTTTCGCCCATGGGGCTCTACTTTGACGAGTTACCCCTTAGGAGGTCGCTAGCTCAATTCGTTCTCGAGTTATCGTGCGCACAGACACACAGACAGACGCGAAACTTTTTGATCATCACTGGAAGGCTTCGCTATCGCTCGACCAAAAAGTAGGAGACAGACCTATTCTTAAATTTGTATCATCTGCTTTCAAGATAGATTCTTGATTTAGATTTTTTATTTTAGATGATATCGAGTGACCCCCCAAAAAAAAAAAAAAATTACAAATATCACGTAGTACGGAGAGAGCAACACCATTTAAAATCGAGTAGTGGATGGAGAATAAAAGGTTTCGCGCTTTTACATTTGGCTGTGAGATCACTCTAAACAACAGCTCAAAGCCCCCTGAAGATCAGACAGGGTCCTACGAAAGTGCAATGGGCGAGGTATTTCAGCACTAAGTTATGCACCGATTTCAACGAGATGTATCCCCTGAGGAATTGTACACGTCACGCGATTGAGGCCACTTTTCGACCCCCCCCCCCTTTAATGTGACGTCACAAACATACAAAATTCTATATAAATCGCTAACGCTAAGGTTTACTATAGCTGATAAAATCAGTGTATAAGGTGACATCGCTACATTAAAAAGGTATCATTTCCGAGGGGGTATTCACTTCGGATTTTCGTGTACAGACTACTCCGTATTACGCGTATTACCGAGTATTACTGGGTATTACAGGGTATTACCAGGTATTACCGAGTATTACCAGGTATTACCAAGTATTACAGCGAATTACCAGGTATTACCAAGTATTACAGCGTATTACCTGGTATTACCAAGTATTACTGATCATCTGAAAAAGGTTTTTTCAAAAGCGTACATACATACATAATTGCTTATAATTTGAAGCAGTCGGTAATTTGACCTTAGCTCAGAATATTAGTTTGCCTTGCCTATATTTATTAAGTTAAAAGATCATCAATGATCACGTCCAGGTTTTTGGCTCATATTTCTTTTTAGCTTGACAACATTAGAAAGTGACTAGCTATTGCCAGCTCATTGACAGTTTGTGCCCCTGACAGCTGGTGCCCCAACTCTCCCTTACACAGTTACGTTTTCAGAGTAAGAACTGAGCCTTAACACCGGTGTAGAAAAGAACGACCTAGCCGCGAGCCTACACTGCGAAATTCTTACAAAGAATTTTAAAGCATTGTAAGGAAGTTTGCATTGCAAACTATTTTATTCGTAAGTTGCGAAGAAACGGTTCGCAAGGTTAGGAACTAATTCTTCGCAGCGTTATTAACTATTTTTTTCGTAAGGTGCAAATAATTAGTTTGCAATGCGAAGGATCTCAATGCAAAGCATTTTACAACGATTCGAATTTCTTTTCAAGCTTTTTACAGTGTAGCTGTAAAGGCTAATATCTTAGCTCTTTTTGCTTATTAGCTAATCGAGCTTATATTCTGAGCTATTGCAAAATTAGCAAAATCATTCAGCTATTTTAGGTAATTCTTTGTGTGTATGTGTGTGTTTGTGTGTGTGTGTGTGTGTGTGTGTGTGTGTGTGTGTGTCAGAAAACCTGTCATCTTCGTAAAGTGCAACATCTTTCAGAATTGATTACATTTTGAAACTGTCACATTGGTAAACACATGATGTCACATATGTTTCGACTCGAGTCAACCAGGCTTAGCTAAAAATGAAAGCACAAGAATTGAATGACAGTGATTATTCTTGATTGGTTTTGAACGAAACACGTTTTGTATCAACTACTACTTTCATCGATGTTTCGGCTTCATTTTGCTAATGTCCATTGGTCGCCCAGAAAGAAATCTATATGTCCCGTCTTATCATCTATTGCAGTTTTGTAGGACAACTGATTTTGTAACGTTCTGGCTAAGTGAGGTTCAGCAGTGGCACACATTATTGCAGGGTATTACAGGGTATTACAGCGTATTACCGGGTATTACTGCGTATTACCAGGTATTACTGCGTATTACAAGGTATTACCGGGTATTACTGAGTATTACAGGGTATTACAGTCATCGTGTACAGGGTATTACTGAAGTGAATACCCCCTCGATCATTTCCCATCAGCACTGTAAAAAATGAGAGACAGATACGGTAGCAGGTAGGCCTACGGTGCTTCGTATGTGCCAAACTGAAACATGCTACGGAGCACAGAGTACGGAGAGACCGCACCCATTGATTTTAAGCTCAGAGCTGTTAAACGGCTTCACCGTACCCACAGAAAGCGTTACGGAAGAACCGTTTTGCGACGCTGTAGCACTCAAACGGAAGGTACGGTCGGTCCGTACTCAGCGCCGTTCAAAACAAGCAGGCCCGCCCTTCCGCCAAACGAAGTTGCCAGCTCCGCTTCGCTCCGCCGGCAACTCCGTTCGGCAGGGGCCGGGCCTGCTTGGC
>NW_026267499.1:84480-86832 GCF_000697945.3 Frankliniella occidentalis
AATAATCCGTAACAGAGCACGCGTACAGATTTCAGTAAGCTACGTATAAAATTGTTCATAACTGCGAATAAAAAAGTTCATAAGCATTTAGTGTGTGCTTGTTCATCAACTTCTCGATTTTGACCCGTGTTGCTCTCTCCGTATATTTTGAGTTTTTTTACGGCCACCCTCCTATACACTTCGTCCGTCTACACATCCGATCACTCGTGAGGTCCGGCCCTCCCTCGGGCCATATGCGCAAGGGAAAAGAGCGAGTGAAAAGGGGGGGGGGGGGAGCACGATTTTTTTCCGGGCAGGGATTGTCTGTATTTATCTAAAATGTATTCAAGCTAACAATTTAACACCAATCGACGGCCAACCGAGCGGGGAAGCGGTGCGGGCACCATTCGTTCTTCCGTTTTCGTTCTACATCTGCCGGACCGCATCTTAGAGTACCGAGTACCCTATTGCTTCGTTACAAATGTGGTGCCTATATTTATATACTTAATCCACACTTTTCGCAACAGCGCTCCATACCTGGAAGGGCGTGTCCAAGTAGTCCAGGCTGATGTGCTCGCCCTTCGATACTCCCCTTGACGTCACCACGATGTGCTCCATGGACTGGCTGGTCGGATCCCACGCCAGCAGCATCCCAGTGGGCTCACAGTTGTGCTCAACCATAGACACAGCAGGAAAAAGGTGAGTGGCGGTCTTACCCTAAGTTCACAAGAAAACACAACAGATAAGAAAGCGTTTCACTGTTTTCAGGTGACATAGGTCCAGCAAGCATCGCCAAGCTGAGGAACATAATCAGAACACTGGTAAAACAAGTGAAGTGTGTATAATTTAAACACCAGCGTGTAGAAGTTATGACATTAAACATAACATGGTGTTTAACTCAAGTTGCACACCACACTTGCGTGGTGTGCACATTTTAACGTTTTGTTAACGTTTAAATTATGCACACTTGGATACACACAAATCTATAGGTAATATGGTGTTTCAGCTGCTATACTTTTGGGAAGTGTCGGAAGCTTACACAGCAATTGATGTTTAAGGTGAGGTGTGGGTGAAAATAGGAAATCGGCAACGAGAAGTCATGATGTACAGATTCAGTTTGATAGGCATGCAAAAAAAAAACATTTCTGACAAAGTACGACCGAGATTGGCCCAGTGGTTTGGGAGTTATAAGCATTTTAAGGCAAATTTAGGCCATAATTTGAAAAATCACTTGCGCATTAGATTTGACAGTAAAATTCAACCATACACATTTTTGGTTTTCTTTTATCCTGAAGAACAACTTTACAGAGAGAGATTTCCTTTTTAGCCCCCTAAACATTCACAGCAATATGTTTTATCAGTGCTTCACAGAAAACCTTAAAATTTTGTCATGTTTTGTGATTTATTTAATTCTCAATGAAAAATTTGACTGTCTATTGAACACATCTCTCTGTAACTTTGTTCCCTGCACTGATAAACTAAGTGTTCAACTGCTCAACACTTGTAAGTGTGCAACTGCTCAACACTTGTAAGTGTGCAACTGCTCAACACTTGTAAGTGTGCAACTGCAAGTTGAATACTTGCAAGTGTGCAACTCCGTAGTCGTACACTTGCAAGTGTTAAACTCGGTAGATGTGCACTTGCAAGTGTGCAACTCCTCGGTTGCACACTTCCTTAGATTAGACGCTTACTGTGTAGGAAGTGTTCAACCGAGGAGCTGCACACTTGCAAGTGCACACCTACCGAGTTGCACACTTGAAAGTATTTAACTTGCAGTTGCACACTTGCAAGTACTTAACTTACAGTTGCACACTTAGAAGTGTTGAGCAGTTGAACACTTAGTTTATCAGTGTGTACAGAAAAGCACTTTTCCTCTAAATATAAACACACTCACACTTAATCGAATGCGCAAGTGATTTTTCAAAGATCAGAAAACATAGTATCATGAAGAACGACTTTAAACCTTAAGCATGAGCTTAAATCATTAAGTGGCATTTCGAAATTAAAATAAAGGTAAAGACCCGAACAAAGACCAAGACAAGAAGGCATAGGCAGAGAAAGGGCCCAGGAACATTTTCAGCACCAAAAACAAGTTTAATCATTTTATGATTTTCGCCGAAATTTTCACCCACACCCCACTTTAAACTGGTTAGGAGTCGTCCACGTATTACGTCACGCTATTTTTCGCAGTTTTCGACCCCCCACCCCACTGCCCCCACGTCACGCGGCTAACCTAACCTTCCAATGCTTTTGGTATAGGACCGTCACACTAGCGTAGACCCCCTCCCCCCACCCTCCCCAAACGCGTGACGTAATATGTGGACCGAGGGGGTATTCACTTCAGTAATACCCTGTACACGATGACTGTAATAC
>NW_026267499.1:88197-91446 GCF_000697945.3 Frankliniella occidentalis
GTAATACGGAGTAGTCTGTACACGAAAATCCGAAGTGAATACCCCCTCGATGTGGACGACCCCTTAGACACCACAATGTGTTGAGACAATGCACACTTGAACTTAAACACCGATTGACGTGAACATTAAACAATTGTTTAACCAGTGAAGTGAAATTACACTCCCATTAACGTTATGTGGGTTGTGGGATTTTTCCTCATCTGAGAAGATTCCTCAAAATCTGAGGAGAGATCAGAGGACTCTTCCTTAAGCGTGGGAGTTCCTCAAAGTTTTGCTTTTTTTCTGAACAAAAAAGACATGGTTTCTACCGTGTCTACAGGAACGCCAATATGTGGCACGCAAATAGGTCAAGGTTCTTCAGGAGAGAAATGACAAAATGTGGGGTTCAAAGGTACCAAATTCCGGCAGAAAAAGTGGACGGCAAAATACCAATGGGAAACAAGGAGTACACTGAGGGAGATGTTTTGTTGCAGCCATCAAAATTTTGATAGCCAGGACCAAATTTTGTTCGATCAGTCAGGTTTTGTCAAAGGTATCCAAATTCTAGGTGCTGTAACCGAAATTTTGGTTGCTGCAACCAATAATTTAGTTGCTGCGACTAAAATTTTAATTGCTATGAGTAATCCGACTGATCGAACAATTTTTGATGGATACGACGAAACATTTCTCTCAGTGCAGAGCGTTGAGAGCGCCTTACGTTGAGCATGACACAGTTCATGGGGTTCAAGTTGATGCCGTTGATCTCGTTGACGCCAGCGGCCCGCACTAGCTCGTCCTCGGTCAGCCAACTCAGGCCCGCCGTCTCGCGCAACCACCGTGCGGCAGCGGGCCAGGTCTCGGACATCTTGTGGGTCACGGCCTGCTCAGCACGCCAGTTGTTGTTGTCGTTCACACCCAGTGCCGGAGCCTGAATCCCTTTCGCTGGCAGGAGGGGCTACAAAAAGATCACTTAATTTACGTTTTGCAATCGAATTCAAGGAACGGACAAAATATCCCACTGCAGCACCCCTAGGTTAGCCCATCGCACCAGAATTTTGTTTTTAAGGTACAGAGCCTTAACGGTAGTTTTGACCTATGAGAGACCGTGTGCAAAGTTTGGGGCCTGTGCGACAACGTTTACCCGGATCACATCGCGATTTTCGAATCGGGCTACGACTTGCAGCTCGGAAAGCAGTCATCATGAAAGCTCCGTCTTGCGGTAGTAGTACGGCCAGGGAACATGATTTGGGCCTCTGTTCTCTCATTGGTGCCACTTATTGGCCAACAACTAAGAATCGGAGTCACACCCCCAGCAGCGCCTACAAGGGCGTAAGTGTCGCGGTCGCGGCCCACCAACGCGTCTCACACCAGGGGGCTACCCTAGGTGGTATTACGGAGACTAAGCACCGGCGAGTCTACCATAGCTACGTTTTCTCGATCATTACTTTTGGGATTTACGTTGTACAATTAAATAACGGCAATCTTTGACGGTGCACACTTAAGTAAGTTCATTTTCTACCAAGTGCAATGTACGCTGTTGGATTTCAGAGGATACATGCGTTACCTGCTTGTATGTGGCCTGTAGATCCGCAAGTTTTGGATGTTTCTTCATAGCTAGGTGGGTTCTTAGAGCGGCCAGGGCCATCCACAAGTAAGATCCCGCTTTCTTTCTTGTATCTGGAAATTATTTGACGACAAAAAACAGTGATCACCTTAATAGAAACACAGAGACGCAAGCCCGCCCTTTCCCCAAACGAAGTTGTCCAGCTTTACTTATTCGGTCAACCGGCAACTCCGTTATGCAAGGGGCTCCCCGAGGCAAAGTAGTAGCCTGAATGTTGTCTGGATTTTGTCGAGAGAGGGTGACAGTTCGTAAGTAAAGCACAGTTAAATGGCACGACATGGGCAGTGTATAAGTAGCCAAACCGTACACTCTAAATGTAAAGGAACTGGTTTTTGATCCTTTAACTAGCAATAAAGTGTTCGTCTACAGCCACATAAGTTTTGATATCTAGCGAACCTCTGTCGATCGCACGATCTTCCTCTCAAACTTTCAATAATAATAAAAAAAAATCTGACAAAACATGAATACAAACGACGTCGCACGTATGTGCGATTCCTGCTATTAGCGGTTCTGATCGCCTCGGTCAAGCCGTCGGTTGACGCAACTAAGCCTGTTGCAGCTATGTGGCTTGCTTGTCACTATCAGGAAGTCGATACCCCCCGAGTCTTTCGAAAGACATGGAGAAAGCGATCGAATTTAGGGTGCCACAACCACCCTTTTTTTAGGAAGCTATGGCCAGGCAACTCAACTCTACTTAAAAGCGGGGTGGGACTGCTTGATAGAAGTTCTGGGGACGAAACGTACATGGCAGATGGCAGGGTTACTCACCAGCAGTTAGTTTAAAGCCCGCACGTTGAAAGGCCTCACACTCCGGCCTATGTGCATCAGACTTGCTACATTCGCTGCGACAAACGGGCCACCCACACGAACTGCACTTCCTTTCGTAGGTTAAGCTTTGGTCAGAAGCCAGGCAACCCACACAGTAAACCTTGTTAAAAGCCTGGAGCTTCTCGTTAAGCTGAAAGAACAAACACAAAAATTCAAGAAATTTAAGACATGCAAACATTTAAGAATTATAATCTCAATTTTAACCACACTCGGAACTTTTTTACAATTTTCACAGCCATATTCAACAATTACCACCCATATTCAACAATATTCACTCATTCAAAATATCCATTCATATTCAAGCTACTCCCAAATATTCAACCATAATCAAATATTCAGATATTCATCGTACACGAAATTTCGAAGTTGCTGACCCGTCGAATCTGATCACACATTTGAAGTACAAAGAACCTTACTTGTACCTTAAAGCCCACGAGAAATTGGCGTTTTGTTCAGAGATTCTAGGCGTCTCGTTGTCCAAAGTCAAGTTAATTACAACTCCAATCGTTTAAAATATAAGTCCAATCGACATTTTTAATCATTCTACGCTCATCCGAGAAGTAAGGTATCCATCCACCCTCGGTGAGTATGGTCCTAAATGGAAGTCCTGAATGATTGTATGAAAAGTAGGAATGGGTGTGACTTTTCAAAACAATTTCGTCAAAACTAAGGAAAGCTGTTAAATTTAATAAACTTGTTCTGAAATTTAATTACTTTTCAGTACAATTGCGAAATTTCATCAGAATTTTCATAACCTGGTTTGCAAAACTCGGAAAACTTCTTTAAATATCATAATCTGTTATTACGTTTAAGAACAA
>NW_026267499.1:91496-100051 GCF_000697945.3 Frankliniella occidentalis
GTGTGACTTTTCAAAACAATTTCGTCAAAACTAAGGAAAGCTGTTAAATTTAATAAACTTGTTCTGAAATTTAATTACTTTTCAGTACAATTGCAAAATTTCATCAGAATTTTTAAAACCTGGTTTTGCAAAATTAAGATAACTTCTTAAATATCATAATCTGTTATTACGTTTAAGAACAAGTGAAAATGTTATTATTTTTAAGAGATATTTTGCTCTTAAATTTCAGAATATTTTTTAGTGCAGCATCACAAAATTATGTGAGTTTCCACATTGTCAGAACAGTACTTGAAAATTCGAACCTTGTAAATGTAAAATTCAACATAATTTTTTTTCACTTGGTTCTAGAAACTTGATTCAGGACCGTCCAACCGAATTCCAGGACTTTCAAGGACCAATTTTTTTCAGGATTTTCCAGGACTTTCCAGGTTTGAGCGAACAATGTAGAGCCTGTTTCAGCGTTGAACTTAACTAACTCCTAGACGCACACTTAAGCATTATGAATGAACATTTTTATAAGTAGCATAGCTTACTGAGTACTGTGTACGTGCTCCGCTTACGCATTCTTTATACGCCGGTACAAAAAAATGCGTACGCGGAGCACGTACACCAACAGAACTCAGTAAGCTATGCTACTTATAAAAATGTTCATAAGCATTTTTAGTGTGCGCTCTAAATAGTCAGAGTATAACCAGGCAAATTGGATTCTTGAAGAGGGGCCAATGCCATTTGAGCGATTGAAATAGTTTTAAACGCAAGTGCTAGTGCTAAAAATATATTTCACACGTCATGGTCGTGTCCGAGCGATCGCGAACAGCTAACAGTTCGCTAACAGTTCGAGTTCGATCAAATGCGAAAATGTACGCTCATCTCTAGGGCGACCGGACGCTTTTATCACCGTAACCCGACCTCACTCAACATTACTAATTCATCAAAGGGTTTTCCATTGACGATTTTTGATAATGCCACCGTTCTCTCCATCCTTTTCCATCGCAAACCAAATTTTAATGGAAGTCCTAGGACGCTTTCGAACAGAAAACGTGACATTGCATAGTTACACCAGTGCTATGTGCACACAAGAATTTCCGGTGCAAAATTAAAATCGGTCCACGGCTTCCAATAAAATTTGGTTATTAAGAGAAAAATGCGGAGAAAAAGATGGGCATATTGAGAAAACGTCTTAGAAAACCCCTTCTATGGAATAGAAATGTGGGGTTGAGGGGGGTCCGGTTACGGCGATAAAACGTCCGGCCGCCACTGGCGCCGCTCAGCAAGTGTCGGACGATGGCAAAACAATCCCTGGGTACCGCTGCCGTGCACAGTGGGAGATTTTGGCCTCAAAATTGCGACAAAAGTCAAAAATCTAATCTTTAGCATAAACTGATTTTTCCAAATAAACGTATCCCGCTTGAGAACAGGTGCCGCAAGCTGCCATCTTGGCGATGCTGAGCATTTAAAAATGGCCTTTTTGGGTGGAAGTGCCTGGCTGGCTCCGCCAAAAAAGTGCCAAACATGTGAGCATACTTTTACTTGTGGCTGTACGGCTGTACGGCGTTCATAGAAACAGAACCGAAAACTTGGCAATTATAACGTTTTCGGGGTAGGATAGGTAGGGTGGACCAATTTTGCACTTTTCACTAAATTGGCAGGTTTTTGACGGTTTTTGATGACGTTACCCTAGAAAATTCCGTAATTCCCAATTTTATGCCGATCATGGAAAGATTTGACTTTTGTCGCGATTTATTTGAACCTAAATCTCCCACTGTGCGGTGGTGGCTGGCACAGCAGGTGTTAGTTGCAGCTCAAAGGCCTTGTGCTCCCTCCACGTCTAATAATACTTTCTCCGTGTGTCTGGAAGTGGAAGTATCATGAACGTATATGCAGAGTAAGGCGAACAAACACAAGGGAGCGAGGAGGAAGGGGGCTCCATAAGGGGTGCGTAAATAATCAGGAGAAGCCTGCTTGTGCTAGCCCGCCCGCAAAAGCCCGCGCCTCGCACAACAGGCTTCGCAATATCTCACGAACGTATCAGGCAATGTCGGGGCGACCAGAAGTAGTAAAACCGTACCGTGAACCGTGAACCGCTGCGACGCGCCTGGCGCAAATATAGCTACACTGATAAACTAAGTGTTCAACTGCTTAACACTTGTAAGTGTGCAACTGCAAGTTGAATACTTGCAAGTGTGCAACTCCGAAGTCGTACACTTGCAAGTGTTAAACTCGGTAGGTGTGCACTTGCAAGTGTGCAACTCCTCGGTTGAACACTTCCTTAGATTGGACGCCTACTGTGTAGGAATAGGAAGTGCTCAACCGAGGAGTTGCACACTTGCAAGTGCACGCCTACTGAGTTGCACACTTGCAAGTATTTAACTTACAGTTGCACACTTCGAAGTGTTGAGCAGTTGAACACTTAGTTTATCAGTGTAGGCCTGCGGTGCCGACCCCAGAGCCCCTAGTAAGCGAGCGTTGCTGCTCGCTCCACGCCGCGCCACCTCTCCGGAGATGCTCGGCTCAGCCCAGCTCGTCTCCTGGTGAACTGAGCACGGAGTATGAGAGATGGAAGCTTGGCTGCCGTATTTCAGCGAATGAAAACGGGGCCCGGCTCACGTCCGTGTTCTGGAGTTGTCAAAAGTCACCACTAGAGTGAGTTGCAAGCTTCTAGCCCCGGACATGTTTGGGAACAACTCCGTTTGGCGTAGCCGAGTCTCCATCTATTACACTCCGTGCAGCTGAGCGTCGCTCAGCTCGCCAGCCGCTGACACTTTCACCCCCCCATCCTGACGTTATCCTGACATTTGAAAATCCTGACAATATTCTGATAATCCCGACGCCTGGCAAACGTGTAGACTTGAATGCTTTGAAAATTAGAATTTAATGTTATAGCCTTCAGCAGATTCTGAAATTTCAAAACACGTTTGAAAATTTTTTTACACTTGTTTTAGTTGGTAATTTTACAAATATCGAATAACGTAAAGAGTTGCCAGCAAAATTTGTAAAAATTCAATCGATTTTTTCAACAGTACGGACAAAGATCAACGTCTGCAGCATCGCATTGCTTTACAGAAAAGCCACTGATGGAGATTTTGACAATATTTAGGGGCCAGGCAAATAGAGAACCTCAACGACTATTTTGTACCGTGCACTTCAAAATCGAAAAAACCAGATGACACGTCGTGAAAAGGACTGCATTCCACACACTGCAAACGAGTATTCTACGTACACTTTCCTCCGCAGTCCACGGTGAAGGGATTGAGAGCATAGGGCGCTCTCTCAGGATCACAGTCGCAGCGGGAATGTTCCTGGTGGCCACCAGGTGCCGCCCCAGGCGCTCATCTGTACGCAGCTCCAGCACCTTGCATCCCGCCCGGTGTCGCGGCCAGTCCTGTGTCTGGTGCTGTTTGCCGCAGTAGTAGTCGAGCAGGCAGCCGGTACATCGCGAGCCCTCCACTCCACACACCGCGCACGGACCGCGCACCGAGTCTAAAAGGCAAACGTGAGCAAACGGTAAAAATTAAACAAGGACGAAGCACGTTAAAACCGTAAGAGGTTAGGCCTCGGGTGAGGCTGACCTAAATGTGTCTCTTCCTTGGCCTGGGGCGTCACCAGAGTCAAAATTTGTAGTACTGTTAAACCTTACAAGAGAACGTTTCTCGGTATTACACGCCAATTTCGCTGCAAGCGATACATATTGCAGATGATACCTTGAAACACTTTATACTTATAACTTAAAAATTACACATAAATAATAATATCAAGGTGTCAGCAGCTTTAACTCTCGACAGGGTAAAAGAGTTGAAGCAAACTAAAGGAGAAGAGACCTAGCGCAAACCAGCAAACACAAACAACATCAACAATAATTTTGGGCGCTAGGGGACTGGCTGTCGCGCTGAAGCCTTTTGCTTTCGCGTTACCCCCCCTCCCGCCGACAATACTGCGCCAGGCCCTCGTCCCCTGCCAAACAATGCCGGACTACCGACGCCAGCCGCTCTCCTCTGCCCGCCCTTACCTTCTCCTCTGTAGCTAAATATGAGAGAAAATTACAACACCAAACTATTCTTAAATTTGTACCATCTGTTTTTAGACAGCGGAGTTGTCTTCTACGATCGTTTTGCCCCGATAGTCAATTGTTTTACATGGCCCTTTATGGGATATTAGAAACCGGTCTAACGATTTTCTTAATTTTTTTAAAAAAATTAGAAAGTTCAATTTTTAATTGATCCTCGAAGTTTAATCAAAAACTTAATTTTCAGTTTTTTGCAAATTTAAATTGAAATCGCTGTTTCTATGGTGATACTCGGCTCGTCACGAGAGAGATGGAGATAGTTTTGCATGCAACAAGTAGGCCGAGCCGAGCCAATCCAGAGGAAAGAAGACACCTCTAAAGTCTGCGTTCAAACAATCCCTTCCTTTGCTACAATGCACAGAACTAGGATAACACTACTTTTTTTCGAACGCCACCACCTTACCGCCTTCTCATAATATTCCCATTTTCACCACTAATTCTAAATAAAACAAGCAAATCATCAAAAACATTTTATCCGGGTTTTCCGAAGGAGCACACTTCCTTTACTATAATAAGGAAACAGACACAGATGGCAATACTCATATTCGAACGCCACCACCTTACCGCCTTGTTATAAAGGCTTTCATTTCAAACACACGCGAAAGGGAAGACCATCGACGCCATTTTCATTGAGCTTAGAGTCAAATTTATTGGTCTTATTTAATAATTCCTGATTTGAACCACATAAATACAGCCCATTAACTAGGTATACTAATTGTGTTGTTCCTGGTTGCACAAGTAAACCAGACACAGGTATAGTATTCAAATATTGGCCCAAAAACCAGATCCTTTCTGTGCAATGGCAGGAATATTTACCACAAATTCTAACCTTAACGCGTTAACGGCCCAATATATTTCAATTTTTACGTCGGAAATAGTCAAAATATTCTATTCAATTAGGATGTTGTCATAACTAATAAATGATATGATATTTATTTTTAGTTATAGGTTGGTTGTACTAATTGGCTTCGCATACTTTTTGCATGCTATGAAATAATATTATTAGCGAAGGCGGATCTACAGTTGTGGTTATGAATCATAGTTTTTTTTTTAAATATTCCTCGGAGCCGCGCCCCAGCTGCAAAGGGCGATAGGTTGGCAGCATTGTTAGCCGCCGCGCCTTCTTTTAAATGCGATTTGGAAGTCACAAGTACAGTCTTCGCTAACAATGCCTATCGTCGACTAATGCTGACCGGTCGCGTTCGAAACAGCGTTTATGCTGAACCTTTTTACACGGCGGCGACTTGTTATTATTCAAACGCGCTCACATTTCATCAGTCTAAATTATAGCAAACATATCTCAAAAAAATTCTAATTTTCTGTAGTATTTTTTATTCAAATTTCATTAACTTGTCTAGAAATAGAAAGCACCTTTGTTGTCTGTCAAAATTTACTAAATACTACCTCCGTTGTCTTCCACGATTTAGTGAAATCGTATTTTTTTTTGAAACAGCCTAACCGATACCAATACCAATGGGGCGTGGCGTATTCTTGTCAAGTAGACTCTTGTTTTTCCAATGGCGTTTTCCGATTGTGGTGACTATCTCAAAAACTGGCTGAGGTATGCTAATTTAAATGTTTTCACGTATTTTGTCCGAAATTAGGGCCTCGGTCCGAAATGATGGCTCATGACTGTACCATTCTGCGATATTCGTCTGCTTACACGGACCCATAGAGATTCAAATACTTGAGAAAGTCAAAAATAGAGTGGGAGCGCAACGCCAGGCTTTTAAGGTAAAGTGATATCCGGGGATGTTTCGCGGAGCTTATCCCTTGGTCGGCGCACATTACACACTAAATTGTTATGAACTTTTTATGTACGCAGCTACGCACGTCTGTGTACGTGCTCTCGTATAATTTTAAACGCAGTTATGAACAAATTTGTAAAAATATTTGCAACTATGAACAATTTTGTCCATAACTGCGTTTAAAATTATACGCAATAGAGCATGTACACAGACGTACGTGTGTATAAAAAAGTTCATAAACATTTAGTGTGTAGACACGAAAAGGTTGCCACCTAACGACAAATTATAGTTGGTTTCGAAAAATTTAACAAGGTAAGCACAAAATATTGAATCAGGGCATTTGAACAGTAAATTCAGAAGTATTTCAAGCTAATATTAGTCAGAGGGTTTAACGTCACCCGTTTACATTGGTGTTATTTTGTGCTGTGCATCTAAATATAAACGACACCAAATATTGGCATAAAATACTTCCTAGTTTACTTTTCAAGTGCCCCGATTCAATATTTTGGACAAGCAATACTTGCTATGCGCTAGCCTCGCACAGGTTCACGAATAAAGACGTGGCAAAAGTAGCGACACTGTAGGACAGGAACAGAGCGAGAAAGCAGAAGGCATGTTGAGAAAACTGTGATCTCATCATCGAAAGAGTTCGAAACACTGATTTCGAATCAGGCATGGTCTTCGGTGTCTGAGAAAAGGTTCAGACACCCCAGGCCGAGCGATCGGTGTTCGGACTGGCCGCAAACTTGAGTTATTGATATTAAGTATTTAAAGCGCCTTGCAGGGTGAAATGCCATATTCTCAAATAAATTACTAAGATACTATTCCAGAGCACGAAAATGGTTTGGGAGTTGCCGACCCCTGTGTCTGTCTAAGCGCAAAAGTAATTTACTCGAAACAATTACTTACTGAAACAGAAATCTTTCGGCAACTGCATTTGGAAGACCAACAACTCCGTCACTGAAATGAAAAGCAAGGAAACAAATTAATGAGAGCAAAACGTGTGCAGTTCTATCGCAGCGAGCAGAGCTCTACAAAACAGCCCATGCTGTGGCGGGTGATTATTTGATTATCAATCACAGATCCGCGCACGCCGATCGTTTTTAACTGTTAGGGATAGAATTGGGGCGTGAAAAGTTCAGGGAAGGTTCCCGCACTCCTACGGAATATTTCACTAGAACACGGTGTCGACATTTTCATCCCTTTCTGAGGAGGCGGCTTCACTCAAGGGCAACCGCACCCCCTCGCGAGGGGATGAAGGGTGGGCAACCTGCGAATCTGTTCAAGAACACCAAAGGGAAGCTTCGCTGCAAGTGGAAGCAGGGTGGCCACGCAATCGGAGCTATCAAATCCCCTGACTTTTCCCTCCCGCTAAATGTAAAGTCAGGAAGGTCAGCTGACCTTTCCCTGGCTTTTTACGCAAATTCCCTGACTCTTAAAGGTTTTTTGAGTGGAACTTTTTGCCTCCCCAAAAATTGAAAATGCACTGGAAACGCAAGTGTGCGACATTCACACACTTGCGTTTCTAGTGTGCCACCGAGAGTTTGGAAATAACAATTTCGAGCAAGATTCAGTCATTTTCCCTGACCAACGTTCAATTTCCCTGACTTCCCTGACCAATATTTTTTTCCCTGACTTTTCCCTGACTTCCAGGTTGCGTGGCCACCCTGTGGAAGGTCGATCGGCCCCACCGTTCGCCTTCCAGAGCCGAAAAGCAGTCAAAATGTTCAAAACTTACCCCTAAATTCAATGCGCACAGTGGGACAGAAAACCGAAAAGTGGGAAAAAATTATTTTTTAACGGTTCTTGACTAATTCGGATGTACTGAACTCAAAAATGTTAACCATTTGTCGACACGGGGTAAAGGTGTGAATTTTCTGGGAAAAGTTCACACGTTTACCCCCGTAAGTGTACGAATGGATATTTGCTCACCCACAAGTGAGCGACATTCACACACTTGCGTTTCCAGTGTGCGTTTTTAGCCCGCCCTTCTGCTTTGAAAAAGCTATCCAGCGGGCTTATGCAAACGACCTCGTGTCTGTGTGTCTGTGTGTCTGTCTGTCTGTCTGTTCCACTAGAAGGAGATGTGCTAGTGACTTCAAGGTTCACTCCTAGAAAACGAAACGCCTACGGCAAATCCTGGCAATCACCCCTAAGGGGCTGAAAGGGGGTATCACAGAAAAGGGGGTAGGTCTAGAAAGTCAGAAACAAAATATTTTTTTTATGATCTCCTAAGGGGTAACTCGTCAAAGTAGAGCCCTTTGGGCGAAAATTTCGTCCGTTTTGCTCTATCTTTTACCGTTTGGGCGCTAAAGGGAGTTTCTCTTACAAAAGTGGCCCAAAAATAAATTTATTAATTTCCGAAAATATTGGATGGTCTCCTTAGGGGTAACTTGTCAAAGTAGAGCCCTGCGGGCGAAAATTTCGTCCGTTTGGCTCTATCTCTAACCGTTTAGGCGCCGGAGGCTCTTTTTTTGAGGAAAATAAGCTTAAAATTGCTGTAGTGAACAATAAGTTGTAGAAGAAGACCCAAAACCGCAAAAGAGGAAAAAAACTCCCTCGCCCAACCTCAAAAAACGTTTTCTAAGCAGAAGGGTGGGTTGTAGTCGCGGTGCTTCACCGTTACATCCCTTTCTCGTGTCTACGGCGCAAATTTTAAGGACGACGGGCTTTGCGGGCCGAAGGCCCGTTACATCATTTGATTATGTTCTACAGCAAATCGCGTGACAGTTATGGTCGGGCCG
>NW_026267499.1:101022-104336 GCF_000697945.3 Frankliniella occidentalis
AAAACAGAGAGCTAAATGAAGTAAATTTCTAGAATGTTTATACAGCCACCAAGCTTTCTGGTGGTCAATCAAACTTTCTACGGTGCACACATTCGTGCTACCACACCGACACCATTGTTTAAATCCAGGTACTAGCTGGTCAGTGCCTCGGTCCCCTCGGTCAGAGCGAACACCTCTATGTTCAGTGTTGCGGGTTTGCATTCCATTTCGTGCCACAGGGGCCAAGACGCAATATGAGCTGACAGCATAGGCCAAAGACACCCCGTACAACTAAAAATGTTAACTTGTTTATTTACATTAGGATATAATTTAGTTTTCTTTATCATGGGTTCGTTTCGCAGTTTACACGAAGTGTTAACGTTTTTACAAGGAATCCGAATATACCATCGCTCCATTTGTACCTAGAGTGGAATTTTTGCAAATCTCGAATAAGTGCGTTTTTTAGCCACAAAACGACGTTTTTGGCCGTTTTCTTCGCCGTTAATATAGAATCCGGTACTTTTTATGGATGATTCTGATGCGTTTTTTCACAAGGAATCCGAATACACCATCGTCACATTTGTACCTAGAGTGGAATTTTTGCAAATCCAAGTTAAGTGCGTCTTTCCGCGAAAAAACGTCGTTTTTCTGTCGTTATCTCCGCCAATATAACTCTGACACTTCTTTACATGTTTCTGATTCAGTTTTTTACGCTGAATCTGAATATATTTTTATATTTTTATCTTGCAATGATTTTCTTCATGTGTGCCGCACGGGCAGGGAACAACCCCGTGTCGACAAATGGTTAACATTTTTGAGTTCAGCACATCCGAATTAGTCAAGAACCGTTGAAAAATAATTTTTTCGCACTTTTCGGTTTTCTGTCCCATTGTGATGCGCCCTTACGTCGAACTGAGGTGGGGTAGCGTCTCAAAATCAAAGCGTCCTATCTCGGCCTAACATTAATCTGAAAGCCCTCCAACGCTGAACCCCCTGCGGTGCCGTGCGTGCGGCCGTGAGCGCGATCCAAAGAAGGTGTCACACTTGCGATCTTGACAGGTCGAGCTCGACACGGATACGTGACATGTCGGGCATGACAAGATAAACGTGACATTTACGTTAAATCAACTTTGCAACACATTGCATCTTACTGTGGACCGGTTTTGTTCCACGCCTGGGATGTCACGCAACCGTTTTGACCGCCGTCGACATCGTGTTTTAATGGATGTGTTCCGTAGAACTAGAGGGACCTCCCCTGAACTTTTAACGCCCTAATAGACCGTTCCGACAGTGCGCTTTTTGAGAAGAAATGAAGAAGTCGGGACCGTAACAAGTACCTAAAGTGCGCTTATTTTTGTCATTTGACAGTGCAGTTCGACGTAAATGACCTCGATTAAATCTCAAGTAACTGTCAATTTTAGTTTTCACTGATTTAAGCCATTATTTTAGAACTGTTTCCGGTGGTGATTTCATTAATTCTTCGTAAAATGGGCACTGCCGGAACCATCTATTCTAACGAGTCGAAGCGTAAGAGTAACAGGGTATTCCGCTGCAAGCCAACCGGAACGTAAAGAAGAAAAGCATGACTGCTCGAACTGCTTCCCTCTGCCCGCTCGATTGCTGACCAGCAGAGTTCTCAAACGGGCGGGCGGGCTCCGCCCGCCAGCCACCGAGCGCTCATCGCCAGAGCGCCCGGCCCACGATGTAGTTAATACGGTGTAGGCTCTCCAGCCGGTAGCGGGCTAAAAGACGGCCGCGGAAAGACGGCACATTCGTAGTTCCAGAAGAGCCGCCAGTGGCGCTGGCGTCGACCGATGCCGGGCGAGGGGAAGCGGGAGGGGGCGGGAGCGGTGCCCCGCTCGTCTCGTCCCTTCTCCCCTCGCCCGGCATCGGTCGACGCCAGCGCCACTGGCGGCTCTTCTGGAACTACGAATGTGCCGTCTTTCCGTGGCCCCCTCAGACAGCTCAGTGCCGACACCGTATTAACTACATCGTGGCCCGGCCCGACCCGTCTCTTCGTCAACGGGCCGGGTGGCCGCCCGGACCGAGCCTGGCGACGGGTGGACGGTCCGCCCGCTCCGTTCGGCACTTTTTGGCGTGGCGAGAGTAGCTGTCGGCCAGCGCCGACCCGGCCGGGCCGGACCCCCGCACAGGTGACTTCGGCACTATTCGGATGTCCGGCCGGTGACTGCAGCCGCCACGCCAAGCCACAGCACCGCAGCACCGCCCGTGTACTGTCGCTCTCTCTCGCACACCTCAGCCAGCGGGTGGAGCCCGCCCGCCCGTTTGAGAACTCTGCTGACCAGCATACCAAGGTCATCGTTGACCAATAGACGGTTCCGGCAGTGCCCGTTTAAAGAAGAATTAATGAAATCAACACCGGAAACAGTTCTAAAATATAGGCTAAAATCAGTGAAAACCAAAATTGACAGTTACTAGCGATTTCATAGAGGTCATTCTCGACGAACTGCAGTGTCAGATGACAAAATTCAGTAAACTTCAGCTACTGGTTCCGGTCCTGACTTCATTTCTTCTCAAAAAGCGCACTGTCGGAACGGTCTATCAGCGTTCAGGAGGAAACAGATCGGGTAGTCATGCTTTTACTTCCTTAGGCCGGTCCGTCAATAAAGCATTCCGGTAAAGCTGAAATGCAGAATAATGCGGGGAAGAGGAAAACGAAAATCGCTATGCTTTAACATGGTGACTTCCGTTTTCTTCTTCTCTGTATTCTTCTGCATTTCAGCTTTACCGGAATGCTTTATTCTTCAGCTTGCGGTCTAGCCGAGCCCCGGAGTACCGTATACCCTTTTCACGAAATATAGCGAAGCCAGTTGCGCGAGACATCGGCCAACAGGTGCGTTTCAGCGAATAGTTTAGTGAGATAGCGCGAAGCCTGTTACGCGGAACGCGGACAGCCAAAGTGACTCGATCTGGCGTACTGCAGCATTCCAGTGAAGCTGGAATGCAGAAGAATGCGGGAAGAAGAAAACGGAAATCGCTATACTTTAACATTGTGAGATTCGTTTTATTCTTCCCCGCATTCTTCTGCATTTCAGCTTTACCGGAATGCTTTCTAGAAGAGTCTGCAAGCAAAGCATTGCTTTTTCAGACAAAGCAAAATTTCTTTGTGATAATGCATTTCCGGTAAAGCTGAAATGCAAAAAAATAAAAGATTGCGACGAAGAAGAAAACGGAAACCGCCATGCTTCAATATGGTGACTTCCGTTTTCTTATAGACTATTCCGGCGGGAGCGCGGAGAAGACAACGCGGAAGAACAAAAGGGCCCGTGAATCGCCGAGCGGCGTCCCCCTCCACTACGGGAAGATGGTGGGGG
>NW_026267499.1:109411-110348 GCF_000697945.3 Frankliniella occidentalis
CTACGGGAAGATGGTGGGGGGCGCCGCTCGGCGAATCACGGGCCCTTTTGTTCTTCCGTGGAGTCTTCTCCGCGCTCCCGCCGGAATACTCTATAGGGTATTTCAGAGCTGGAGGTGAAGAAGTAAAATGGACGAACAAAACACGCACTGCTCATTCGGGCCGTGACTTGGCCGAAACACCCCCCTCCCCCTGGTGGTGGTGAGTGGTGTTTTCACAGACCACCACTCCCCCCCCCTCTCCCAAAATGCGTCACGTGGTTTGGGTACGAGCCCTTACACACTGAGCGAGAATAAAGCGTACTGGTAAAGTGCAGCGGGATATATTCTCCCGCCGGAAGACTCACCTTGCAGACAACAGCCTCGACGATGTCAACGCTCAGCCGCGCAGGAATGCTCGCCGCCCGTCCTCCGCGCCGCGTCGTCTGCCGACAGACGGGAGCCGCACTGCTGTGATCGGGCGCGCACCAACGCTGGAACCTGACTGACACACCGGCGGCTGCCGACTGCTGTCGCGACGCGGAGCCTTGCGTAGCCGGCCGCCAGAGGAGTTGGGACGGCGGGCTCGGTAGCGATTCAAAGCTTTACGGTGTATATCACTGTAAGTCACAGTTAACCCTGCAGCACCAACGCTTCCGGTGAATAGAGCATTCCGGTAATGCTGAAATGCAGAAGAATGCGGGGAAGAAGAAAGCGGAAATCGCAATGCTTTAACATGGTTACTTCCGTTTTCTTGTTCCTCGCATTCTTCTGCATTTCAGTTTACCGGAATGCTTTATTTCGCCGTAAGCTGCGGTAAATCACGGACATCACTGTAACTTACACCGATATTCACCGTAGCTTACGGTGCCATCCACTGGTGCTGCAGGGTTCCCTTTAATTTACGGTGCGGGAGAGAGAGAGGGAGAGGGAGTGAGAGAGAGAGAGAGAGAGAGAGAGA
>NW_026267499.1:115798-120014 GCF_000697945.3 Frankliniella occidentalis
GGGGGGGGGCAGGGAGGGAAGGGATAAAGAGAGGGGGCATTGATTGATTAGTTGATTTATTGGCGATCTGCGAAGCCCATTACTCCACTGACCGAAAAAGTTTCTTTCTGTTTGTTTGTCTGTCTGTCTGCATGTGCGATAACTCGAGAAGGAATAGGGTACTTCACCCAGTTTAAACCGAATCCAAAGAAGAACAGCAATGCTTCCTGAACTGTTTCCTCCTTGGCATTCATTGGCTAACGCGGACGAAGTTTGTGAACCCGCCACCAGGTCTGCGACTGCCCTAGTGACGGGTCCGAAAACTTCGTTCGCGTTAGCCAATGAATGCCGCATCTGTTCTTCTTTGGATCCGGATCCGGTTTAAACTGGATGAAATACCCGATAGGCTATACACTATTCCGGCGGGAGGGCGGAGAAGACTCCATGGAAGCATAAAAGGGGTCGCTATTGGCCGAGCGGCGTCCCCCTCCACTGCGGGAAGATGGTGGGGGACGCCTCTTGGCGAATCACGGGCCCTTTTGTTCTTCCGTGGAGTCTCCCGCCGGAATAGTCTATTCCGCTCAACGCGCTAAGAAGAACACAAGAATAACAAAAGACGAGAGTAGAGAGAGCGGCGCGGGCGAGCGCGGGCGGGGAAGCCCCACCCCCACTTTTGACTTGTATCACACAAAGTCAGAACGAGCAGTTCGAAGATGAGCATTCTAACTCAAAAATTGACTTTAAAAAAATCAAAAACCACAGGTCGCAAAGTGTAATTTTCATCGAATATTGTTTTATGGGTTTGTATTGTACGGGGTAACTTTTTACTAGGTAGATGTACGCCAGACCACGTCTCGCGTAACAGGCTTCGCGATATCTCACACTGTTACGCTGCGACGCGCCTACAACATACCTGAATTATAATTCTACTGACAGTACGGCTATCCATAAGTGCACGGGGGAAAATGAGACACTTGCGTGGGGAAGAAAGATACACTCAGTTCCATTGACTTTACATGGGAAGCCAATGCGGGGAAAACTGAGACAAACAATGGAGTGGCGCTGTCTCGTTTTTCCCCAAGGCGGGTCCCTATCTTATTTGCTGGGTTTTTGCCTGTCTCATTCTTACCCACGGGTGTCTCACTTTCCCCCGAAATGCGTGTTGGGGAAAATACACACTATTTCGGATTCTGCATACACCACAGGTTGCGGTACTAAAATAATGCTTTAATTTCATTACTGGGGTTGTGTTTCATCGACCAGACGCAGGAAAACTTATCAAATAACCATTTACATGCTAGATAAGACAAAAGTTATTGAAATGTCTCATTTTTCCCCTACCTGACCCTAGGTTCTCTAGCGCCCTAACCCTCCGCACGGCTACCTGGCGAAGAGAACAAGTACCTACGTTGCACGTAGCACATAAAGACGTACAAGGAGGCGTCCAATCGTAAAATGTCAGAGGGAGTACCCCCCCAAAACAACACATTCTGAATCAGGAACTACCCTCGGATTTGCCGTATCTTTTACTGTTTCGGCCCTAGAGGTGGATATATTGAAAACAATTGCAGAAAGTCAAGTTTTAGGACTGTTTGACAAACAATATACAATCTAGAAACTGCGTGGGTTAATTTTTTGTAAGCAAAGCAGAAGGGTGGGGTGTAGTCACGGTGTTGCCCCGTTACAGTCTTTTGTCATGTCCAAGGAGCAAATTTCTAGGGCCGCAGGCCCCCCACAGGACGCTTTATTTTTACTCAAATATGCAAAGTGATTTACCGGTCACATTATTTATTTGATGATGCACTTCAGTAAATCGCGAGACTGAAATGGTCGGGCCGAAGGCCCGACCATCGCCGCCGGCAGGCCAAAGCAGGCCCGGCCCCTGCCGAACGGAGTTGCCGGCGCAGCGAAGTGGAGCTGGCAACTCCGTTTGGCGGAAGGGCGGGCCTGCTTGTTGTGTATTGCATTATTGTCCCCAAGTTTCAAAACTGTACACTATTTTTCACGAGGGCGGCAAGCAGTGTTGCCATAAGTCGTGGGAAATTTCCCATTTCGTGGGAAATTTCGGGCCAAATTTTAGGCGTGGGAAAAATGGGAAAAAAATCAAAAATGTGGGAAAAAATAGAATTTTGGCCGTTGCAACGTCTTTTCGCCCATTTGGAGCTGCGAAACACTAGGATTTGACTCCTCCGTACTTGGCCGGTGGAGTTTTGAGGTTGGCAGCTCGCGTCAGCGCCTTCTCGTGTTCACTGCTAACGGCACCAGCACTGCTCCTTCCTCTCTGCTAAGTAATCCTGCCTGGAGTTGGGGTGATTGACTGTGTGTGTAAGCCTTCTCTGTGTCCGGGTAAGTTGGTTCGCGGACTTCTTTTTGAAATGTAAATGTTAACTATTAAATGACAATTAGTGTCCTACTGGCCGTTCTATTAGTCGAGTAAAGGGATAACTTGATGTTACAGATAGGTTATGTTTCTTTGTCTTTGTAGTCCTGTCCTTGCTATACAAGATATAATGATTGATGAAGAAGATGATTTTGAGATATTTTCGCGTGACGACGGCATCGGCATCGACGATGAAGCAAGCAACACGAGTACTCACAGCAATAACTCGTCGTTCAGCAGCTCTAACCGCTCTAACCCAGCCACTCCGAAGGCGAAGGGGAAGGGTAAGAAGGGGAAAGGAAAACGCAAGGCCCCGGCCCCAGACGACGACAAGGAAAAGGGGGAGGGCTCAGCATCGAAGAAAAAAAACTATCAGCACAGTTGGGAGGAAAAGCCAGCATTTGCAGGCTGGCTTGCTGCTGTCCCAAACGACCCCACACGCGCAGCATGCAAGGCTTGCAATTCTACCTTTGGCTGTGGTTTAAGTGAGGTAGAAAAACATGCTGGGGGCTTAAAGCACAAGGCCAATGTAAAGGCAATCAAAGGTGTGCCATCCATAGCTAGTCAGTTTTCAGCTCAAGCTCAAACTGCAAGCGCAAAGCACAAAGCGGACGTGAAATCTGCTGAGATCCACTTGGCTGCATTTTTCGCCGAGCACAATGTTGCTATCAGTGTTGTTGACCATCTTGTACCCGTCATGCAAAAGGCTTTCAAGGATAGCAAAATAGCAAAAGACATAACATTAGGTCGCACAAAATGCACAGAAATGATAAAAAATGTCGTTGCTAAAGTGGAAACTGATGACTTAGTGGCAAATCTCAAAGAAGCGCCTTGCTATTCTGTGATGATTGACGGCAGCACGGACCGCACTTCTAAGAAAACCATGTGTGTGCTCGTGAGATATTGTTCTGTGCGTGATGGCGCTGTAACACAGTTGTTAGAGCTCGTTGCCTTAGATGCAAGGGACTGTTCTGCACAAGCGCAGTGTAATTCCCTCTCAAAATGCTTACAGGTAAGATAAGAGTACTGAGTAGGGAATGACCTTTGCGAAGGCGAGCGTACTTAATTAAATTTAATTGATAAAATTGTGCTTTTCAGGACAAAGGATATCTATGCATAAGATTATTGGATTTGGATGCGACAACGAGAATACCATGACGGGGGAGCATAACTCCGTCTGGTCCAGGATTCGAGAAGTCGCTCCTCATGCCGTTCTAATGGGCTGCAACTGCCACTCCGCCGCCAGCACGGCCGGAGTGGCTTGTGCGAAAATTCCCCCTCATCTCGATGAGATTATTACAAGAGTCTACAACTATATCAAAGGTTAGTGCGTTGTGTACTTCCCTCCCTTTGATTTTAGTTTCAAAAGTAAAATGTAAATTTTTACTTTTTAACACATGACATTTTTTCTCATAGGAAGTGGGAAGAGACAGGCAAATTTAGAAGAATTTCAAGAATTTTTCCGAACAGAGAAACATAAACTACTGAGATTGGTCAAGACGAGGTGGCTTTGCCGGCTTGCATGTATCTAACGCCTCTTGGAACAATGGAAAGTTCTGGTGGATTTTTTTCAAGTAGAGTCCTTTGATGAGGCGAATTTCCCGCCTCAGAAGAAAAAGCCAGCCACTGACATCCTAAGAGAAATGAAAAATCCGTACAATGAGGCATACTTTCTGTTTCTAGAGTATGCTTTGACATTTTTCAACAAGTTTAATGCACTGTTTCAGTCTGACAAAATTCTGATTCATCAGTTGAGACGGTCCTCTTTGCCAGAAAAAAAGGTCTCAGGGCTCAAAGTCGGCCGAAAGCTTATCTCCACCGTGATCTCGGCCGACTTTGGAGGCTGAGACCTTTTTT
>NW_026267499.1:121062-121509 GCF_000697945.3 Frankliniella occidentalis
GGCAGCCCGCGCTGGGTGCGCACGTGCTGCTGGCGGCGCACGCGTTTCACAAAGTTCCGCCGCAAATAAACCTCCACTCGGGCGCGAAACATATAGAGTCCATTCCCTATATTCTGGCAGAGCGGCTAGGCTTTGCTTTCCGGTCGTCTTTGTTAGGCTCATAAACACCGTGGTCGAAGGGACGATACCCGAAAGTTAGAGTAGCCACCTCTCCGAGCCGAGCCTGGGCGTGAGCATTGTCTTGGAGAGAGGAGCCCCACGCAGGTCGGAAGGACGGGTGGACACTCTATATCGGCAGGTCAACCCTTATAACGCACCGGAACACACCCTGCTGATGGGTTACACAATGACTGAATGGCATTGTGTCGAAAGCCTTTGCTCGCCGCTCTGCCAGAATATAGGGAATGGACTCTACTACAATATGCACACATGGGCAAACGGGCGCAC
>NW_026267499.1:121559-124166 GCF_000697945.3 Frankliniella occidentalis
CTCTTTATAAGCTAAACACATTTCACATGTATACTTGTAAGAGTCATTGCATATATTTTGGTATGGCTCTGTCTTGATCAATAGGTCGCACTGATGATGTATCCACCTTCTGCATTGTTCGCATTGAACCATTTCCAATGTTTCTGTGCCATAACGTCGGATAAATCCCTCAGTGGGGAATTCGTCTTTTCCACAATAACCACATAAATGCCGCATGCTTGGAGAATCTTGAAGTATTTTGTAGGCAAGGTTTCTTCTGAATTTCGCAATACTACCCTCATACTTGTAGTTATTCAAGATGATGAAGACGTAAAGAATAACAAGCGGTCCACAGTTCTTGTTATCATTCGGAGCTTGCTCAGGAAGGTTTATTGGTTTATCATCCACTGTCCATTGTCTTCTGTCTTCCTTTCTACTGCTCCGACTATGCCTTTGTTCTAGGTATCGCAAGAATTCCTGCATGTATTCCGCAGTTTTTTTCAAATCCTTTGGATCATAACTACGATATACCCTATCCCGAATATTTGCAATAATTAGTATCCAATGTGTGTTCTCGACATTGGTAGGCATAATTAGTATTTTATCTACAATATCTCTGAAATCTAACAAGAGAAACATTCCAGCCTTCTGAAATAGTATCTGTGTAACATGTTGACACCTGATATTAATATAATCTTCACTCAGCTCATGGCTCATTATTAAATTGATAGCCGCGTCAATGACGGAACCATCTATCCATGATTCCCTGCACAGGTCTTTAAAATTTTTTGAAGTTATAGGTAGTAGCTTTAAACCGTAGTCAGCTACAACCCTTTCCGGTCTATCTGTGTACTTTTCTAATGAAGTGCAGTAGTACTGTACCGATCGAAAAAGCCCGTTGTCGAATCTCCTGAACAACAAATCATCGTCGAAGTCTGTTCTAGATTGCTCCAAGCAGCTTTGCATTGTCGACAGGAGCATCTTTGCTAGTTCAATGCGGTACTTTTCCGTGTCGAATGTATTCATCCTAGTCTTCCCTTCCAGTATGGCCCTTATGTAACGCAAAACATACACTCCACAATTTTGATCGTCCGGCTGCTTAGGGAACGACCACCTCCTGTGTTTTGCCAACTCCACAGATATTGGCATATTACACGTCTGAGTACCGTGTGTGTTTTTCAAATACATAGAAACTGCTCTATGGTATTTCTTTTCGTCTAAACTGTCATCCCCAGGATTTAAGTCCGGTGGGGGGGGGCGGCTGCGGCTCTAGAAATTTGCTCTTTGGACAGACAAAAGACTGTAACGGGGCAACACCGTGACTACACCCCACCCTTCTGCTTTGCTTAAGAAAAGAAAAAAAACGCGCATATTGTACATTGCATATTGTAGATTGTATATTGTTTGTCAAACAGTCTTAAAACTTGACTTTTTGCAATTGTTTTCAAAATATCTACCTCTAGCTGATAAACGGTTAAAGATACAGTAAATCGGAGGGTATGACCTTACTCAGAATGTGCTGTTTTGGGGGGGTAGGGGAAGGTGGGGACGATTGGGACGGATTTTTTGTTTTTGCTCTAGATTGGAAACCGTGTGAGTTAGATTGATCGGTGTTGGCCCAGTCTGTATATTGAAGTGTTGTCTATCGTAAATGCGAGCCCTCAGATGTCGTTTCGCTAAGTCCTTGTTAGCAGATGATTGTTTCCAAAGTGTGTTGCTTGTCCCAATGTTCCCGGGTACGGGGTACAATGGGACACTCATAAGAAACCATGGAATGGGGTACATTGGGACAGAAAAAATTTGACTTATGACTGCACAACATCCATACTGTGTTGCGGTCTAGAACTCTATAGAACCATGATTGGAGTCAGTGTATTGCAAAAAAAGACTATTTTAGAATTTTTAAAGTGTCGCATCGGACACTTCTCTAGTGAGCTGTCCCAATGTGTACCTATCGCTCTTATCGCGTTTTAGTCCTTTCCTTTTCGGTATTTTGGAATTCAACTCAAAACCCAACGCTGGTAATTGTGTCATAAGAAACTACCTATCGGTGAGCCACCTTGCCGATTTTCTATCGCAAATTATTAAACGCACAGAATTGGAAACTGATCCGAAACGTTACCTTGGTTTTCACCACTTTTAGGGCTTATTTTCGTTTACCATTTTCTGTTGTTTAAACATGTTCAGCCAGCCCCTAATCATTAATGCCACCACAAAGAACTCCTTAGTGCGAAACGTGGCAAATTTTTTCAACATTTGAATACTGTTAGAAATAGATGATATCGCCTCTGTCCCATTGTACCCCGTGTCCCACTGTACCCCACCTTCCCTACTTCCTCTGACATTTTACGATTGGACGCTTGTACGTCTTCATTTACAACGTGGTCATTTTCACCGTATTTTCGTCGAAAAAAACCACTCTAACGTAGACATGAGTGCCGACCGGATTTTTATCGGTGGCGGCGTTTGGCCTAAATTTGACGCCGACGCACCTCTCGGCGGCGGCGGCGGCGGCGTGATCGGCGTCCACAACTGAAATTCGGCTTTAAAATGTTCTGAAAACGACAAATACGCAAAAATTGCGCTATTGTTGCATGAGCTTTGATATGTAATACCCATATAATGTTT
>NW_026267499.1:124216-125871 GCF_000697945.3 Frankliniella occidentalis
TACTACAATATGCACACATGGGCAAACGGGCGCACTAACTCGTTCGTTTTCGTGCGAGACGCGGGTCGCGGGGCAGCTCGGCAAGCACCTGCTGATCGATACCCGGCGTGCTTTCCGAGTGAGGGGCGAAGAGAAAGAGAGAGAAACGACCGGACACTCACACACACACAAGCATATATCGACACAGCGCAATGCGGGTGCTGACAAAGTGCTGTGTGACACCTTCCCCAGTCCAGCCCCGCTTCTCTACGCCTCATGTCACGTTCGGGCTACGCACACTGTTAGAATGTGTGCTGTTCGTTCACAGTACCTGCTGTACACTTTCATAGCAACTAGTGCTGTTTTGAAACAAAAATTATTGATACGACAGGTAAATTTTCGCTTAGAAAACATACCCTGAAACAGACTGTGCGTGAAGAGTTTTTGGACTATGCCTTTTGGACAAAACGCTT
This sequence comes from Frankliniella occidentalis, assembly GCF_000697945.3. Taxonomy (NCBI): domain Eukaryota; kingdom Metazoa; phylum Arthropoda; class Insecta; order Thysanoptera; family Thripidae; genus Frankliniella; species Frankliniella occidentalis. The sequence goes on from NW_026267499.1 coordinate 124,669, forward strand.
TTTTCATTTGCATTAAATAACATATTGGTAAAACCTGCTATTTTTGAGATTTTTGACTCGGAAAACAACTTATTTGACAAAAACGAGAATGTCATCATTACGCACGACATTTCTTGGAATTTCACGAAAATTCAAGCTGTTATATCTATATCCCTGCGAAGCAATGCTTAGCAGAGTTGCGAAAGATTCATAGGTCCCTATTGTAACTACACACAGGTGCGTATGTGCGTGAATTTATTCACACTGTTGTAAATGTGCGATAACATTGTTTTCACTACTGCAAGGTGAGCGAAAGACCATATTCACAATTCTGCCCATCCATTTGCCCACCTACAAGAGCGTGAATAGTCAGTAGCACATCTACACCAGTGTGAATAAACTCACTCAACTGCAAATGACAACCCATGCGTCATCATCATAGGCTCTAACGAGTGAGCATGGGCAGGGTTCAAGTCAAGACAAGTTTCTAACGCCTCGAACGCCCCATACAGCTACAGCGGTTCGAGGCAGGGAGGGATTGTTATAATTCACATACAGCCACCCAGGTAGTGACATAGCCGACAGTCGCGACCTACTTCTCACTATTTGATGGCGGCGCGCCGCGTGGCCTGCAACGGATCCTTATCGCATATGCGCCAAGGGCCACGGCCCAATCGACACAACAACTAGTGCCGTGCCGTGAGACTGCAAATAGTTTTTCTTCTCCCCCGCAGACCCCTCCTCCTCCTCCTCCCCTTTCACCACAATTCGTGTGCTTGTTGCTGTCAAAGCTCATGCTTGCGCCGGGCGCAGCTCGGCGGGCGTGACATCCGCAGGTGGGAGATACGCTCCACCCGCAGTGGCCAGGCCAGCCGCGCCATAGCGGCGGTCACGACAACAGCTGTACAGTCCTGCCGGTGCTGCTCAAACTTCACTCGGAAACGAGTCGGGTCGGCCAACCAAAAAAAGAAAGAAAAGGAAACACCCTTAATCGCTAAGACTACTATACACATACACTGTCACGTACTACTCCCCATCATTTTCTGGTTCGACAGTCAGTTCGTTTCGGCAGCACGTATAGGTAGGTGCCACACTACCGCACCGCCTGCTGCCGGCAAAGTCGATTAGATAAAGAGTGTATGGTTCACGTAACAATCGGCTTCGTGTGAGTTTTGACTCTCCACAGCAGCGACAGACGAAAGATAAAGTATTTTAAATATATTT
>NW_026267499.1:127081-130695 GCF_000697945.3 Frankliniella occidentalis
TTTTTAAAAGATTCTAAGAATAACGGAGGATTTTACTCATTTGTCAAAGCGGAATTTCGGGAACTTCTCTGTTCGAGCTCTCGTCCCATAAGAGAGAAAAAAAACCAAATGGAAGATACGTTTTGATGGTGAGAATTGAGTGCATGCAACTTGCAACATGAATTCGCCAAAGGGATTTATGAAGTAGGGGAGGGTGGGGCACCTGGAGACTGGGGCACCTGGAGACAACGCCGATTTCTCGCGAACTTCAAATTTCCGCGCGGTTTCGTTGGTACCTACTCGTAGTGCTCAACTAACAGATCATCTTTTGAGAAGGCGGTGACTTTGGCGCGAGTTCTCCAGTTTCAAGAGCCGACGAAAGTTCAGAGGTCCAAAAAACAGGTAAAAGTAAATTTTGTTGTTCGTCTGCCTTTTCGCTTATCGTACCTTTAAACACATTATAGCCTCGAATTTCGCCTTGCTTCATGTTCTATGACCCTTTGGGCTTCGACGAAGGCAGTCGGCGAAATTCTTTCGCCCCCATAGGTTAGGGAAAGGGAAAGCCAAACACTTTAGTAACACTTGGGGCACCTATAGACACATTATGTGGGGTACCTGGAGACAGGCTAGAATTGACGCGAAATCGTCATTTTCCGGGTTTACACTTCATTTTCCACCTCTACCTAACCTTACTTGTTCCAGATATGGTGCGAAAACAGAAACCAAAGCTAGAAGACCGTGGTGCCTATGACCCAGTGGTAATGCTTCTCGCTGTCAAAGAGGTGCAAAGTGGTGGAACAAGCTACCGTGCAGTTGCCAAGAAATACAACCTCAAATTTCAAACTCTTTACAAAAGATGCAATGAAAACAAGGAAAACAAAGACCCTCAAGTTGAAAATATGAAAAAAGGATTTGCAACAAGAAGAATATTTACTCAACAGCAAGAGGACAAGATTGGCTCTTACATAACCCTTCTAGCCAGAATTGGAGTTGGCAATACTCCCTTAGAGGTACGTGCCCTTGCCTATCAAGTGGCACTGAAAAACAATATTTCCATTCCACAATCCTGGCATGTCCAAGAAAAAGCTGGCCTGGAATGGTTCCGCTCTTTCCTTCAAAGACAGGGCAATTTAAGTCTAAGGAAACCTGAAGGCTGCAGTGTTGCCCGTGCCTCTGCTTTCAACAAAGAAAATATGATGAAGTTCTTTGATCGACTGGAAGAAGTTCTGAACAGGCACCCTCATTTTCGCAGTGGATTTAGAGTGTTCAATCTTGATGAATGCGGAACCACCACAGTGGGCTGTGTAGGGAAAATTGTAGCCCCAAAAGGACAAAAACAAGTATATCAGTCAACAAGTGGTGAGAGAGGAACTCTTGTGACTACATGCCTTATTGTGGGTGCCATGGGTCAAGTTATTCCACCTGTCATGGTGTTTCCTAGAAAAGTGTTCAAAAACCATATGCTCACTGGGGCATATCCCCTGACATTAGGTGTAGCTGCAGAGAGTGGGTGGATGAACGCAGACCTGTATGTTGAAGTCCTTCGTCACTTTGTGAAGTACACCTCGAGTTCTCAGGACAACCCTACTCTACTCCTCTGTGACAATTGTGAATCACATTTATCGATAGAAGCCCTTGACTTTGCAGTTGAAAATGGGGTTACTATTTTAACTTTAGTTCCTCATACTACACATAGGACCCAGCCATTAGATGTATCTGTCATGTGTCCCTTCAAGAATGCTTACAAAAGAGCAATGGCATCCTGGAAGCGCGCTCATGTCAATGCCAATTGCACTATCTATGAATTAGCAGCATTTGTAAATGCTGGTATTACAGAAGCTTTGACTCCGTCCAACATAATGGCTGGGTTCAAGAAAACGGGCATTATGCCTTTTGATAGGGAGGTTTTCTCTGACCTTGACTATCTTCCTAGCATGGTCACCCACAGACCACCACCAGCTACAACTGAAAGTAAGTCAGTGAATATTTTTCTGTTAATCACCCACAGGTTCGATGTTTATCTAATGAAAAATTTACCTCTTACAGCTGTTTCAGTGGATGCAGAAAGCGGCTCTTCAGCTTCTCAACCTCAGCAGCATTATAACAACGAAAATGTTGAGAAAGGCAAGTTATTTTTATACAAACTGTTTTTTTTTTGTTATTTTTTTTACAAATGTTGACTTATTGGCTCTAATTTTTTATACTGTTTGTGACAATTAATAGATGCTGCCCTCCGAGACCAAAGTGCCCAGAAAGAAATCAGTTTTACAGGGCCAGAAGATATTTTTGGTGTACCAGCACCACCACCACGCAAGCAGGGTAGACAGCCAAGGCGAAAAGGCAAAAGTATGGTTGCCACCGATCAAGAGGAGTTGGAAGAAATCAGGGTCAGGAAGTTGGAAAGAGAAGCTAAAAAGAGAAAACCCAACAATGATAATGATAAACAAGCTCCTGTCAACAAAAGAAAAAAAATCAGTGGGGGGAAGAATAAGAAGACATATGACCTTCCAGAGGAATCAGATGAAGAAAGTGTAGATAATCCTGAATATTCTCCAGTGAACACTAGTGATGGTGAGATGTGCAAGGGGGATGAAGGACATGAAGACAATACTGCTGTAATTGAGACTGGAAGCTTTCCACCACTCTCTCTACCTATTTTAGAAGAACAATATGTCCTTGTGGAGTTCAAACCGTCCAGTAAGACAAAAGGGCATGAGTACTACATAGCCAAAGTGTTACGTGGTTCAGGAAGGAAAGCAGCCCACATTGAAGTGAGTTATTTAAGGCGTAGCCTTGGGGTCAGAAGTAAATTCTGCTTACCTGATGTACCAGACCTGGCAAGTGTCAATCTCACTGATGTGAAAATGGTGCTTGCGAAGCCCTCAACTAATGGGACAAGGCGACAACAAAATCTGTTGCAATTTTCCGAAGATTTTTCTCAAATAAAAGTAAATTAGATGTAACTAGTTGAATAATTTTTGTTCCTTATAATTATTTTTGTGATAAACTGCAAACTGTACAAAAAACATTCTTGTTGATTTTAATTATTTTTGTGATTAACTGTTAACTGAAAAAATATCTTTTTGTTGAATTATTTTTTGTGATAAACTGTAACAACACTGTGATTAACTTAAAAAGTAAATTTGTTATATTTTACAGAAGAAGTCTGCTCATTTATGGTCATTTTACCATGTGTCTCCAGGTGCCCCATGCCATTTATGGGCATTTTATCCTGTGTCTCCAGGTGACCCACGCATGTCTCCAGGTACCCCACTATGGGGTACGTGGAGACAGTCTGCACTGTTAGGTTTAGAGGCCTGTAACTTAAGAACGAGTTGGGATGGAAAACTTTTCATGGGCGGGATTTGTAGGTAAAGAATAGAGTTTTGTTTCCCCAAATTCTCGACTTTGTGGGTGGATCCGTCTTCGCGGTATAGACGTGAATAACAAATCCGTCTCCAGGTGCCCCACCCTCCCCTACTTTAGCGAGGTACGTTTTTAGCGCACGGTGAACTATGGAATGGAATATGGAGACAAGCACAGCACCATCCCCACTCACACACACAAACGCGGGCGCGCGCACACACACACCACACCACACTCATGAACGCTCATCTCAGCACATTTACACCTTT
>NW_026267499.1:135864-136516 GCF_000697945.3 Frankliniella occidentalis
ACCCCTCCTTAACGTTTCCCATATATAGCACAAAGGAGCTCGGCGTGGCGGCATAGCCAGCAGCTGCCGATAGAGCGCGCTGCCGGCGCAGACCGGTGCCATTAGTTACGAAGCCCTCTAGTGTACGTACTCAATGGGATCGTCGTCTGGTGCCATCTCTAGGGTTTCAAAAGCCTGCTCGAGGGTGGGCTGAGCGAGGTTCAGAAATTCTTTGACGCTCTTGGTTTTGCCCCAGTGTGCTTTAGCTACAGCAATGTCTGCATCCCACTGCACACTTCGCTTGGGCCGGCGCTCCACACGGCTTGCCGCAAAACTTTTTCCTTTGGTCATTATATGGTTGTACTTCATCCTCGCCTCTAGCTCCTGTTCTTTGATGAGTTTTAGAATGAACAACAAAATTAATTTTTAATGGAACCGAGGGGGCCTCAACTCCGGCAATCTGGTGTACACCCACCCCGGCAATCTCTAGGTAATCAGCTGTAAAAGCCATGCTTTTTGCCTACATTCAGGGTGACATTGGTGCGTTTTGCCTAGGTACAGGCGGTTTATGCCCCTAAAGCTAAATATTCGTCAAGCAATCGGGCAATCTTGGAAATCTGGTGTACATCCTACAAAAGAGTTGAGGCCCCCGTTCGGGGGGAGCTAGATGGTT
>NW_026267499.1:137119-137637 GCF_000697945.3 Frankliniella occidentalis
CGGTGGAACTACAAGTCAGTTGACAATTTACTAATTTTCTGGCTATAAGATATTTTGTGGTGTCACTGCTCCGACACACAAGTATGAGTGTTATATCGTCAAGCAATCGGGCAATCTTGGAAATCTGGTGTACATCCTACAAGAGAGTTGAGGCCCCCGTTCGGGGGGAGCTTGATGGTTTAATTTAGATCCGCGTCTGGGTAACAGCCCAACAACGAACACTTTGCTCCCCGCGTGCGCCGGCGTGCCCGCACGAAAAATAGTGTAATTATTTAAAACTAGGGGTCTACATTGCCTAGAGATACCGTGCCAAAAAACGCATCAAGAATTGAAAGAAGATATGTTGTTAAGGGGAGGCTACAGTGAAAATGGTGTCTCTATGATGGGCAGGTGGATAATTTAGGGGGCATTGAATTTTTTTTTCAGAAAGACTCAAAATTAAGAAAAAGTATTGTCTAAAGTCCGTATCTTTAACCGTTCAAAAGTTATAAACCAGCCATTCTTTTTGCAGAGCTCTA
>NW_026267499.1:139786-140185 GCF_000697945.3 Frankliniella occidentalis
CCAAGGTCTCGTTTTATTTTTAAGTGAAGTATAATGAGTCTTTTTACTATGGCATTTGAGTAGATCTGGTAGTTATTTTAGCTTTGTAAAATAAAAATTTCAATATGACTGGAGGGGTATAGACACAATATGAGACTTTGAAGTTGTAGAGTGGAATGAGACCTTCAGTTCATAAAAAAGACTGTGACCAAAATGTTAAGTCACAATTTGAGACGCTTGTAGCATTTCCCCCAGGGCTTTACAACTTAAAATATGGTACAATAGGACACAAAATTTGGAACATGCAGGATCCCAATTTGACCGACCCCTTACTTACCCTGTCACAAAGTCCTTGTAGATCTGCAGTGCGGACCGCCTGTAGCTCTGGGCCAAGCACAGGTCCACCAGTTCCTTTCGCTT
>NW_026267499.1:145042-145358 GCF_000697945.3 Frankliniella occidentalis
TATAAAGTAAGCGAAGTAACCACCAAAATACCTATCCGATGGTACAACACACACGTCGATTAACTTCCCTGCGCACTATATAGAGCAATATTAGGAGAGGAGCGCTGCGGTACGGTGGCGCTGCCCGATGGACAGTGCGTGTCATCAGCTGATCGCGTAGTGCGGAGCGTGGGAATGTCGCGGCCAGCGTGAGAACCAGCAGCTGATGTGACGCCTGTTGGAAAGATTTCAGACATCAAAACATCTTATTTGTATCTTACACTCATTCCTTGAAGCGAAATGGTGAGTGCAAGATAACAGTAACGATTTCCCTAGG
>NW_026267499.1:145408-149829 GCF_000697945.3 Frankliniella occidentalis
GCAATATTAGGAGAGGAGCGCTGCGGTACGGTGGCGCTGCCCGATGGACAGTGCGTGTCATCAGCTGATCGCGCAGTGCGGAGCGTGGGAATGTCGCGGCCAGCGTGAGAACCAGCAGCTGATGTGACGCCGGTTGGAAAGATTTCAGACATCAAAACATCTTATTTGTATTTTACACTCATTCCTTGAAGCGAAATGGTGAGTGCAAGATAACAGTAACGATTTCCCTAGGTACATTAAATAATAAATCCTAATTAAAATATGTTTCTGAAAACATATGTACAATTTTCTAATTGAACCTTTCTGTTGACTAGGTTAAACCAAGCTAAGTCTGATTCCCCTGACTTCATGAGTTATGTACAAAAATCCAAAAATACATGTTCTGTGGAGGAACCAAAAAAGTCTACAAAACCAATAAAACATTTGACATTAGGAACAATGTTCCAAACACTTAACAAGTAAGTTTGAACATTTTTATCTGTTGCCTGGACTTGGTTTTCTTTTTGGAATTTGCAGAGAGCCTGCGGTTGTACTCTTCACAGGCAAAGATAATACGTGTGTTCACGTAAAATGAAATTATGGCCTTTGTCAATTCCCTCTTGTGCTCATCACAGCCAATTTGTGTGAATGCCTTTTCTTTGACTCGGTCAACCACTGTAAAAACAGTCCTAAATAATTTCAATGTGACCAATAAAAATGGGTAAGTTCTGTCTTTAGTAATATATGATTACCTTCAAATACCAAATCTTTATGAATATGGCTTGTCTGGAACACTTCAAGAATGGTTTTTTCCAAAGTTTCCAGGATACTCATCATATTGTCAGATGGTGTAATGAGGTAGCCAAGGGACCGACTATGGCTAATGTCATCTTCCTCTTCTCTGTATGGCTGATCAGCTGGAGCTTTGAGGCAGCTGAAGCACTCATCACATGTTCGAGCAACAGTGAACTTCCTTGTCCTTCGAGCCACGTATCCTCCAAACTGTTTCAAGGCTGATACATCAATTGTGTTATTTTGGTAGTATGTATGGTCTGCAAAAGCACAATTCTCTATCACCTCCCCTGTGTCCAGGGCTTCATAAAGCTCTCTCTCTAATTGCAGGCGCCTGCGTTTGTTCTCTTCTGATGTGAAATCAGGCATCGACAGAAGAGACTTCAGCATATCACCTCCCATAATATTACTGCCTTTGGGTGGCTTTATGAGGCTTCTGTATGAAGCAAGCCTGTAAACTTGGATAAACTGGATGGGGTCTGGATGTCCATGTGCACCACATCCTTGTCGAATAAGACCAAAGAAATGCTAGATGAGGAACAAAAGGTATGACATATTTGAAGAACTTTTTTTTTTGTAGTGAAAGGCAAATGTCATTTATCTTTCATTTATTACCTCCAGTGCATCCTGATTGATTCTCCTGGTCATAAAATACTCATAACCATGATCCTGGATGAGATAGAGGCTTAGGTGAAGTGCAGTTTTCACAGTTACCCTCAGCCCATAGGCAGCACTGGCAGTAAGCCTCTTGTCCCTTAATACTCCTGATGTTTCCCATTTTTTCAGGTATGCCAGAAAATCAGTAAGAGCCTAAACAATTGATAAAATATTTAAAAGCTTAAAACTTGGCAGGTATGCCGTTTTGTTTAAGTGTTAAGTTATTACAAACCTCTCGAGCAGTGCCCCTTCTTTGAGGAGAATATTGTGCATGCACTTTTCCACACTCAAGGCATTGTGCAGGTGCTGCATTCTCTTCCCTTTCCTCTTGTACACCTGGTGCCTTTAACCCATCTTTCCGGGTATTAGAATTCATGAAGTCAATGAGCACATTCATTCTCCTGATAAACTTCACGGTGGCTTCACAGTCTTCCATACCTATGACATGTAGGTTTTTATAATGTTCCATGGCAGTTGCTACCTGTTCACTAAAAAACTAAAAATCAGAAGTATTAGTCTAAGATGTAGAGGTGTTCCAAAAATTAAGAAAACAATGAATGTTATTAGGTAATTTAACTTACTGAAAAGGCTAACTTGACACTCATGGTTGCATAACTTTCGCTTTGGAAGTGAGCTTTTGACAGCTTGGGGGCAACTTTAATGCCTCTTTTTTCATCTTCCTGACAAACTATTGCCCAGTGGTTGAGCTTAACTACTCCATCTGGTGTCTAAAAGAAATGAATTTTTCTACATTACATAAATGTTATGTGTAATTACTTAAGTACTTAACTCTAAGATTTTACCTCTAAAATTTCAGTGTTCACTATTCTCTGCTTTACAGATTTCATTAGATGTGGAAAGTCCGAAGCAAAGTATAGATTTCTTTTGCTGTCAATGGGATGTGTGCAATAAGACACAAAGTCTTCGTCATTTTCAGGTGAATTTTTTTTCTTCTTCCTTGAGGCTGTTTTCTTCTTGCGAGGAGCTTTTTTCTTTTTGTTGTCACTATCTTGTGTTCTTCCTGATCCTATAAAAGCTAATGTGGCTGGTTCATCTATTTCTTCATATTCATCATTATCATCATCATCAACAGCATATTTCTTTTTAGAGCCTTCAGTTTCATACCTTAATTTTTTTAAACCAAATTTAGACCACATGTTTCTATTCCATGGAGCAGCATCACTTACTATACAATCTACAAAAAGGCCAGCTTGTTCCAACAGACCAATTGCTTCAAGCAATATTTTGGCAAGATCAGGGCCTTTAATTGCCCCTTTGCTGAGAAAGGCACCAATTGTAATATAATATGCTTCTTGAAAGCCTTGAAACATCAGCCCTAGGGCATGATCAGCTGGTACATCTTTCAAAGCCTCAGGGGTGTGTTTACCATAATAGACAAAGCCTTTGACCTCCAAAGCAGGTTTGTCGTAGCTCAGCCCTTCAGTGATTTTCATCTCATCAAGGAGCAGGGCACCTAAGGTAAGGTTTAATAAATTACTATTATGGAATTCAATATATATACACATATATATATTCTCATTAAAAAAACAGCTATAACTTACCATGTCTCTTTGGCTCTTTTATATGGGCACATTTTTTTTTAATCAAAGAAAAGGTATTCTCATTAAACCCATATGCAGGGTTGAGTTTCTTCATATATCTTTGCAGAGTTCTCAATGATGGAAGAGGAAGAAAATTATCTCTAAGCATTTTTTTATATAAGGCAAGTGACTTAATTCTGAGCAGAGTACACTCGTATATCCACTGCGCAGTGTATCTTCTCCCATGACTATTTTTAGCTTTAGCTGCTGCTACACAGGTACGAATTGCAGTTTGCCATGATTCTGGCATTAAAGCTACATAAGCATTTATTTTTTCATCGCTTAAAGCTTCAAATTTGTCATGCAGGTTATGAATTGTTTGTTTCAACTTTTTGATCTGGAATAGCATCAGAAAGAAATAGAGAATCAGAACTGGAATTCTAGTGTAATTGCCTAAAAAGGAAACACGTTACTGGAAATTGTTTACCTATGTACAAATAATTTCAAAATACTCACCTTTGCTTCCCTTCTAGCTACTTTAATTTTCAGACCTTTAATAGCATTATTCTTCTGCTGACATTTCTTACTTCTGTTGCAGTCTTTCTCCTGGTCCCTCCTGATGGCCTTTGCAACATCTCTTCTTTTTGAAAGACAAGCTGAACAACGAGGAGGTGGTTTGTTTTTCCTCCCTGATGGCTCCAGAAACCAAACACATCCTGGAGATCTCACATTTTTCAATTCTGCCCCAGGACAAACCTTGGAGGTGTCCATTCTACTGAGCAGGGATAAAATGTCTTCAAGGGTAATTACTTTAAAATCATGCAATATTTGTTGCCCTTGAACGAAAATGGTTGGCTGCTCGCTGCCAGTTGTAAATTTAATTGCTCTGTCTATTTGGATCCCTGCAGGGTCAATGTGAACAAAGGAAACAAATGAGGGCCCTCTTTGAACTAGCCATGATTCTAATGGTTTCTGAATAAGTTGAGGATTGTTGTAAACAGCTTCCACCAAAGGTAAAGGATTCGTCATCAAAATTTCTTCATTCATCACTTCAGCTTCATTCATTTCCACATCATCATTTATTGTGTGTTCTGTGAGTTCTTCATTCGTCTCTGGAATCTGCTCCTCAGCTTTTCTTCTCCTTTTTTTGGGAACTTCTGACACCCTTTCAGTTGCAGACCTTTTTGATTGCACTTTAGGTATCATATATTTTGGATACCCGTTTAAGATGGTTGGAACTGCATGAGGCACAAGCTTTAATTTTCCACCTTGTGGACTTATGTCAATGCCCCCAACAATCAGAGGTTTGGGCCTGATGATATAGCTCTCATCAAAGTGCAATTCACACACAGTGTGTGTTGGTTTCATTTTGAAGTCCCCACCTCTAGAGATGATACTCTCCCATTTTTCCAGCATTCCCTAAAAATTGTTTATATATGTTAATGCATGTTT
>NW_026267499.1:149879-150483 GCF_000697945.3 Frankliniella occidentalis
GCCCGCCTTATCAACCACGGCCGAGTTGCCGCGCCTCTCACTAATTGGTTTGTCGCCGCCCTTGTCCCTGCAACTGGGCCACCCGACGTCACGCCGGGAGCAGCGCGGCGGCGGCGCCGGTAGCACCGGTAGCGCCCGTGGGCGCGCCCGCGGCCTTGGTCCAGGCCTTCGGCGAGGCCTTCAGCGTGGCCTTGGAAGTGTTGTTGTCTGGAGCACACCTAGATCTTGCATAAATTTTCTCTCTCTTTATGGTGGGGCACAAAGTGTATCGCAGGTACTCAGGCACTCCCTTCTCTCTGAATCATCATAATCATCACACGACTTTTCCAGAGACTTTTCCCCTTTGTTTATGTTTTCAGTCTCGGTCCGACTGTACAGTACGCGTGTCCCGGCCGAGCTGGAGAGGGAAAGGTTCGCGTCACAGAACGAGATCAAACCAGTTTAGAGTTCATCCACGGATGTACAAAACCGTTCCCTCCATCAAGTCCGAAAACATAGTGAGCACTCACCTGGTCTTTCGCTGCACTCCCCAACCCTTGGATGCATGCCCCCACGCCCCCACCCCCCAACGCCGACCCGACCCTCTCCTCTTGGGATAACGGAG
>NW_026267499.1:151402-151726 GCF_000697945.3 Frankliniella occidentalis
GGGATTTTAGCCAAATAATTTTATGAGATTACTCACCACATTTCAAAATTAATTGTTTACCTTGTTCCCAGGTTCAGTTCCCGTTGTCAACACAAGCCCAAATCATCAAGAGATATATGCCAAATTTTGAGGGTATTCAAACAGAGCATTTTAAGGAAAATCCTCAAATAGTGAAACATATATCTCTTGGTCATCTCAAGATGTTTTGTAACATAGTCTACGATTGATTGTAGATTACTATGACATGAGTTAGATTTGGTGGTGCTTGCAATGACATCAAGAACACAGAATGTATCTGCAACCCATTATAAATCTTATTATTTT
>NW_026267499.1:152951-155074 GCF_000697945.3 Frankliniella occidentalis
GAGACGCGGATTGCATCGGAGCTTCTGAGAAGAGAGAAGTACCTCGAGGACTTCGGAGGAGAGCTCGGGTGTTGCTGTCGTCACGGCGAGATGAGACACCACCTGGAGCCAGCTCGCCTCCAGGTGTGCTGCCGAGTGCCGGCTGGAAACCTCCCTGTGTGAAACCCTTGGGTACTTCACCAAAAGGAGTGGTTTTGGCTGGCTACGATTGTTATTCATTATATACGTTCTAGTTGAGTTGAAAATCAGCCAATCAGAGGCCTCGAAAACTCACTAGAACGCATCCAACAAATAACCATCGCCCACCGGTCTATGACCGAGCCACCGAGTAGGCAACCCACACGTACGCACACGCACATGCGGCGCAGTCTAAGCTAGTGCTGTTAGGAGCGTTGGAAGCCGGGAAGTGTTGGGCCACCCCTCCCTCACCCCTCATCCGCGCACCGCCCTGCACGCCGTCGTCGCCCCTAGAGGGCCCGGGACGCGAGGGGCTCTACTGGCGGCGTCCTTTGGACACACGCGCGGTGGAGACGGCGAGCGCATGGCTCGGAGCGGAGCAGTGACCGGCCACGGGTCGGATTCGGCAGCTGCCTGCTGAATGCCCGCTCGGGATCGACAAAGCCCCCACCTGCGCATCTGCAGGTGCGGTGGAGAAGGGGGAGGGGGGGTCCTGACATTTTTGTCAAGGGCGTCACGCGGCCACGGCAATGGGACAGGCCGGACAGAACCGTCCCTTCGTCAGTCAACGCCTCAACGGAGCAGCCAGCAAGCCTCCCGGCCGGACCCGACGCGCGACGCGGACGACGCGCAGCTCGCGGACGCTCGCGGCCGCGATCGGCCCCGCCCCGCGCCCGCGCCCGCCCGCGCCCCTGGCAGTAGCGCTCTCTGAGGGCTGAGTAAGTAAGGAAAAGGGAAGGGTGGCACAGGGATGGGAAAAGCATTGCTGACTGCTCAGTTGCCTACCGTTGCCTACCCTCCTGGCGACCGTACACGGTTGTCCGTTTGAGCGTTTGGTGACGCTTTTCCATTTGCATTGAGACTTTTTGGATAAACTCTAAAACTGACAAAATATTCCTTTTGCCGCGTCCGCTCATATATAAATATGAGGCCAAAGAAGAGGTTGTTCGCGTTAAATTTTTAAAATCAATTGTAAAGGTGTCTTCGTCGCGGGATTATATCGCACTGGAGGCAACTGAAACCTGCCCGGGCGTGGGGCAAAGGGGCTAGTGGCGATTCGGCGAAGTGGGAACGCTTTACGTGGTGGGGGCCAGCTGACGAAGTGGTGGGGGTTCCTTCCTTCCGACCATGCTACCCCCTGTTCCCTTACTGCAGGGCCCGGACGCCCCGAGCTGAACCGGACAGGACAGCTCCACGACGACAGCGCAGTCCAGGACCAGCCGCAGCACGCAGCACGCACACCAGGCCCTCTCCAGCGCCGAGCGGGCGGGCGACACATCAGTTCAACGAAGGTGATTCTTGTTGATGGGAAGGTGGCAACCGCCAATTACTCTGCGACCCTCCCATCTCGAGCGGGGGTGCTCCGCAGATAGTGTGTGGGACTTTGCATCGCAAACCGCCTAGCCGATTATGCTCTATATATCTGCCTCCTGGCGAGCAGCGCTGGGTCCTACTTGAGCGGCCGTTTACTTTGCGCCACGTCCTTTTGAGTGTGTACAACAAAGCGAAGGTCTTGAGGTGACCCGAAAAGCTAGTGGGAATGAGAAGCTCCGTAGACTAAATCGTAGTATTTTTTTAAACAGCCCCCAAGAGTCTCTAAAAGAAGGCGAAGTCGCCCCCCCCCCAACCCGGTTTCCCCCACATCCCCTCTAGCACTGGGTAACATACGGGGCGCTTGGATGTGGCGTGTAATAATTTTTAAAATTCACAATTATAAGCATTTCATTGCAATGCCGACAATTTTGTAAAATAGTAATCCCCGTACTTCACCGTGTGGGAAAGGTTTGTCCTGGCCTGTCATCAGATGTGGTGGAGCGCCTCTTCGCCTCTTACTCGCGCCCTCATCGCACGTGAACTCTAGATCTTGCATAAATTTTCTCTCTCTTTATGGTGGGGCACAAAGTGTATCGCAGGTACTCAGGCACTCCCTTCTCTCTGAATCATCA
>NW_026267499.1:163026-164731 GCF_000697945.3 Frankliniella occidentalis
GAATTGGCTTACCTCGGTGTGAGCTGATGTATGCTTCAACTTTACACCAGAGAAGTGCAAAATAATTTGGCTGCATCCAGTCTAACCCTCTATAATGGTGAAGCGTGTGGTGCCCGGCGGGGATGTGCGGTGCGGGCGCGGAGGTCCTGGAGGGAAGCTGCGCTACCCCCTGTTCCCTTACTGCAGGGCCCGGACGCCCCGAGCTGAACCGGACCGAGGACAGCTCCACGACGACAGCGCAGTCCAGGACCAGCGGCAGCACGCAGCACGCGCACCAGGCCCCCTCCAGCGCCGAGCGGGCGACACATCAGTTCAACGAAGGTGATTCTTGTTCATGGGAAGTTGGCAACCGCCAATTACTCTTGCGACCCTCCCATCTCGAGCGGGGCTGCTCCGCAGATAGTGTGTGGGACTTTGCATCGCACACCGCCTAGCCGATATGCCCTATATCTGCCTCCTGGCGAACAGCGCTGGGTCCTACTTGAGCAGCCGTTTACTTTGTGCCTCGTCCTTTTGAGTGGGTACAAAGCGAAGGTCTTGAGGTGACCCGAAAAGCTAGTGGGAATGAGAAGCTCCGTAGACTAAATCGTAGTATTTTTTTAAACAGCCCCCAAGAGTCTCTAAAAGAAGGCGAAGTCGCCCCCCCCCCAACCCGGTTTCCCCCACATCCCCTCTAGCACTGGGTAACATACGGGGCGCTTGGATGTGGCGTGTAATAATTTTTAAAATTCACAATTATAAGCATTTCATTGCAATGCCGACAATTTTGTAAAATAGTAATCCCCGTACTTCACCGTGTGGGAAAGGTTTGTCCTGGCCTGTCATCAGATGTGGTGGAGCGCCTCTTCGCCTCTTACTCGCGCCCTCATCGCACGTGAACTCTAGATCTTGCATAAATTTTCTCTCTCTTTATGGTGGGGCACAAAGTGTATCGCAGGTACTCAGGCACTCCCTTCTCTCTGAATCATCATAATCATCACACGACTTTTCCAGAGACTTTTCCCCTTTGTTTATGTTTTCAGTCTCGGTCCGACTGTACAGTACGCGTGTCCCGGCCGAGCTGGAGAGGGAAAGGTTCGCGTCACAGAACGAGATCAAACCAGTTTAGAGTTCATCCACGGATGTACAAAACCGTTCCCTCCATCAAGTCCGAAAACATAGTGAGCACTCACCTGGTCTTTCGCTGCATTCCCCAACCCTTGGATGCATGCCCCCACCCCCAACGCCGACCCGACCCTCTCCTCTTGGGATAACGGAGAGGGACCGTTGGGGAGGGGAGGTAGGAGGGGCTTTCCAGAAAGTACGACTGTTTTTCTCAGATTTGTTCGACAAATTACGGGAGCTCGGCGCCTGCTAGACTCGGAGTAGGCCACCCCCCAGTACAAGCATGCGCTGTAGCTAAGGTGTTGCCTACCTACCAGGCGCTATAAGAGCCAGCTGATGACTAAGCCAGGCCGTTTCGTAACGACGAACGACGGACGTAATTTCTGGATAATACCCTACGAGAGCAGGAGAACCCACCATTTTTCGATTTGATGCATTCTTGTCGAAAGATTCTACGGAGGGTTAGGGATTTCTGTCAGTTATTACGGATCTCCATGGACCCACATACATTTGTTTCAACAACGGGAGTCCCCGAGGATGTCCAAAATCAATCCCCCGACATCCACGCACGAATCCAAAATCAACCCCTCTCCAATCCACG
>NW_026267499.1:165525-165887 GCF_000697945.3 Frankliniella occidentalis
GTTTTTTTGACCCGCTTGCAAGCGCTTGCAAGACTCGCCGAAAGAAACGTGTTCTTGGCGCAAGAAAAGTGACTGAAACGTGCAAGGAGATTTACTTATCACAACGCTTTTTTACTTGCTATACGCTAAATTTGGGATTGTTCAAGGCGCATGTTGCAGTGCCAATACGAATTGGCTTACCTCGGTGTAAGCTGATGTATGCTTCAACTTTACACCAGAGAAGTGCAAAATAATTTGGCTGCGTCCAGTCTAACCCTCTATAATGGCGAAGCGTGTGGTGCCCGGCGGGGATGTGCGGTGCGGGCGCGGAGGTCCTGGAGGGAAGCTGCGCCGCGAGGCGATCTCCACCGCCCGCCTCGGCC
>NW_026267499.1:170612-171454 GCF_000697945.3 Frankliniella occidentalis
CCGCCGGAAGGTAATCCAGGGCTTAGGCGGCCCAATATGAATTTCGTTGGTCTCATGAACCGGTACGTGTGGGAGTTCCCTTTGCGTTTTGCGTGAGATATGGACGCTGCGTAGGGGATCATGCAGAAAGGTCGTCTAATCATTCGCAGCTACGAACAGGTCTGTTAAGGCCAAGCACAGCCCTTTCAAGCTCTCGTAGCGCCTGGTAGGTAGGCAACGTCTCGCCTGCAGTGCGTGCGTGTACGGCGGGTTGGCCTATCCTGAATCTCGCAGGCACTGGGCTCCTGCAATGGAGTTGCCGAGTGAATCTGAGAAATGCCGTAAGTGTTATCCCTCCAAAGTTTTTGATCGAAGGGCCGTTATTGTCATGCTTTTCCTTCGTGGGGAGGGCGAGAAGACGGCGGTCCTGCCGGTGCTGCGCTGCGTGGCCTCTCGGCGGCGTGCCCGTTCGGCGACGTCGTGGAAAAGTCCTGCGTGGCGTGACAAGGCGCTGGCCCAAAGGGGCGGCTGGCTGCGGGCTGAACTTTCCACAATCCCTTGTGTGCATGCCCGAAAGGGCCGTACACAAAATGCGGAACCGTATATATGATTGATTGATTGGATAGTTCATTGGTCAACAAGGTGCCGCAGTCCAAAAAGATAAAAATAAAGAGAAGAAAAGAGGAGGGTTTTTGAGGCAGTCCTGTTGAGGTATACCTCTGTGTGCATTCCCGCTGACAAAGCCAGTCGTAAACACGTATCGTTGTGTGTATAGATTATAAGGCAAGCGGGAGAAAGCATTTGGCATTGCTCTGAGGGATTTATGCTCAAAATCTGGAGTTGTTGACATGAAAAATGGTTTT
>NW_026267499.1:176491-177022 GCF_000697945.3 Frankliniella occidentalis
ATCAAGTGTATACACATGATTCATGATTGATTATGATGGAATCCATGATTCCCGTTGATTTCCATTGATTCCCGTCGCGATTCTCATTGATTTCCGTTGGTTTCCGTCGTGGTTAACATTGATTCCCGGTGATTCTCGGGCCAGTGCTTACACATGATTCCCAGAGTTATTTCCCCCTCGCACCGCACATACTTGCAACACAGTGGTCGTACCTTAATGATTCGCCCTCCATTTCGATTGTTCCTATGCTGCGATTAATTGATGGCGAAAAAACAGCGTGTCTCTGTGTTTATGGCTGTTTGTGGTGGCTTTACAATGTTATCCCCGGGGCTCGAGTGGACGATGGGTCGCTGCCGGTGCCGGTGGGTAGCTCGCTTTATCTTTACGGTCGCATCGAGTCGAGTCCGGCGGTCAGACTGACTGAGGGACAACAGAGACTCCCTCGAGCACTTGCACCGCGCCCCGCGCCTCGCGCCCAGCCCAGTCGTCTCGTGCAAAATGACAATGCGTGCGATACGCGCTCTCCCTGTC
>NW_026267500.1:0-335 GCF_000697945.3 Frankliniella occidentalis
ATTTTTAAAAAATCAAAAACCACAGGTCCCAAAAATGACTGTTTTTTTTAAAAAAAAATAATTCTGGTTTCCTATGGGGTAACTCATCAAAGTAGAGCCCCATGGGCGGAAATTTTGTCCGTTTTGCTCTAGCTCCAACCATTTAGACGCTAGAGGGTATTTTTGACGAAAATAAGCGAGAAACTGTACAGCCATGCATGCTTAGTCTAAGTGGCGGGGTTGACGGGCCGGAGGCCCGAGTCTTTGAGTACATTTTTGCTCTAACCGACTCAGGTGTCAGCGCCGCAGGCCAAGGTAGATGTATGCCAGGCGCGTCGCAGCGTAACAGTGTTTCG
>NW_026267500.1:11750-17403 GCF_000697945.3 Frankliniella occidentalis
TATGCTTCATCTCACATACGGACATACTGCCCTCTCAACTCAAGTTTGCTTACTTTTCGGAAATACATCTCAAAGAGCAGATTCTTCCGCCCGGGTTTTAACTCTCATTCGCAGAAAGTCATTGTTTCAAATCGTTATAAAAAACAAACCAATCGTCAAGAGTCCCCCACCACAATAGTAGACAAATCCTTATTCATATTTATTAGAATCATATTATCTGCTTGCTTGGAATAAATTAAGTGCGAAATGATATTCTTAAAATTTACATCCTTAATAGATTGGTTGATTAGTAAATATACTTCACCTTGTCATAATAATCTTTTTCCGTTGTATAACCAGGTCCAGCTAGCACTGCGAAAAATTGTCGTACCGGGTACAGGAACATTTTCCATGGAAGAAAGAAGTCGTACAAGTACAATCTAAAATTGTACAATTTACTAGCCCTATATATCGACGGGTAGATCCTGGAGGATCCCCCCTGAATTTTTTACTATTCTTTATAGTTTTTGTTTAAAAAATAGTTTTTAACGTTTAAACATTAATAAAATATCAGAAAGTTGTTAAGAACTAATTTTAAAGGTCAGAGCGGCCTAGGAATTTTTCATAGTGGTTCTTACGTGCTGTGTTTTAGGCTCTTGCTCCTAGCAGTAGTCCGTCTTTGCTACGTGTGAACTGTATAGTTGGCATCAGGCTATTAACAATTGTGTTAGTGTTCTCTATTCAGTAGCACATTTTCTCAAGTGTGGAAATGTCGTGGACTCGTGGCCTTTCAAGTGGGTAACACATCAAAATGTCAAACAAAACTGTTAATGCGTTCCCTTTGGATACATCAAGTGAGTGTGCAGATGTCTATTGCAAGGTGAATTACCTTTAAATACGCGGTCCTTTGAATGGATGACTTGCGGCGTGCGGAGGTACCCCTGTGTAGAGATACCCCCCATGCAAAAAATACGGTTTCCGCGGAGGTGTTTATTTCGTTTACTCGGTGGCCGATTGTTTATTTGTGACGGTTTCTTCGCAGAAGGGTGGTGAACGGTGCTTCACCGTTACATCCCTTCCTCGAGTCTTTGGGGCAAACTCAAAGACGACGGGTTTAAGCGGGCCGAAGCAGGCCCGCTACATCATTCGATCATGTTCTTCAGCAAATCGCGTGACAGAAATGGTCGATCGCCGCCGGAAGGCCAAGCAGGCCCGGCCCCTGCCGAACGGAGTTGCCGGTGGAGCGAAGCGGAGCTGGCAACTTCGTTTGACGGAAGGGTGGGCCTGCTTGTTGTCCTTCGAGAGGTCGAAAAGTGCTGGGGTGAAATGGTCTATAACAACTGTAAATCACTACAGAAACGGTCTGGTAATTTTTAAGACTTCACTTTAAACTGGAGGAAAGTTCTTTTTAAGTACGCTCAAGTTATTGTCCTGGTATCGAAATACCACGGAGGTATAGGGGGCCCTGTCTGGAATCGGTTTCTCAGTATGTAGAGAATTTTGAACAGTGCCGTGGCGGCATCTAGAAGTACAGTCTGGCCCCGCCCCATAGTGAATCGTGCCACACAGCCATGCATCATCAGCCGCCCCCCCCCCCTCCTTGATGCTCGACCCGCTATCATATTCTACTATAAGCCTCAGCCTCCCCCTTCCCTCTTCCTATCTTTCCGTCACCACTGAAAAGCGTACAGTTCTTTTGGCCCCGCTGAACATTTCTAGATATCGTGGCAAATTAGAACGAGGGAAATTGGTAACTTTCAGCTTTCAGGACTCTTCAAACACAATCCTTTTCCACATCCAAAGTTCAAACTAAACCTGGTCATTAGGGGCCGTTCATACAGGGTCGTCCAGAGACCGCTTCCTTTATTTTGCTTAAACTGTACCGCGTGCAGGTGAGTTGCATACTCACACAGGGCCATAAGGCGCCGTGCGGAGCGACGGTAGGCAAGCCCGCCCGACCGCACGCCTGCATGAGGTGCAGTATAAGCAAGATAAAGGAAGGGATCTATGGACCACCCTTTATACTACGTAGTTACTTTTTTGCATTTTTGACCCTCCCCCTCCTCCCCTTCCGTTGCCGACCGTAACCTGCCCCCCCCCCCCCCCCAAGGTGTTATGCAGATAGGTGGGCGCAAGCGCCCCTATTGGGGGAACTACTTTCCTCGTCACCCAATGACAGGTCAGCGCACGGAGGGATTAGCGAGCCCCGGGCCACCCAGACTCCAACCGGGCCCATGCTACCTACCTGTACTACCTGCTAGGGATTTCAAACCGACCGGCGGAGCGGCGGGAAGGAACCGTTTACCGCCACCACGCCCGCTTGCGGCCACCTATCTCTATATCACCTTAACCCCCCCCCCCCTTTCTAGTCTCCACGCCATGCGCCAGAATGAGAGGGTGAACTTTACATGTACGCTCTCAGGTACACACACGGTGTGTCTACGCCACCTGCCACCTCAGATATCGTCTGACATTATGTCATGTGACAGTATGTCATGTGTACATGTAAAGTTGAGTAGAAAGTGAAAGCTGTTACTGTATGTTGTCCGCACAGAATGATACGCTCCCTTAATTTTATGAGTATAAATTCGTGATTTCCGATAAACTCGGTGACAGATCGCGGGAACCCCTAGGCCATTGCATTATCAATTTTCTGAAAGTGGAACTGATGGCTTCTATTTTTCTACTGTTTATCTCAGCCGAACAAGCTTCCCAGTATGGGAAAACCAGCGTGGCCTCATGTTATCACTTCCGTTTCGACGGGCATCTCTCGGTGTAAGGCTTAGGGCGGGGCACGAGAAGTGCCAGTAACATTGCTCTCGCAGCTCCTGACTGTATCGACGCGACCAAGGATAGAAGCTCTCAGAATGATCAAGCAGAGTGCATTCTACACTTTATCCGCGATAATCTTCTGGCTGGCAGGTATGCTTCTACACCCCTACCGATACTCTGAAAACCCAACAGCACACATTGCGTGCTGTATGTACACAGCATTCACGGTGTGCACACTGTACCTACAACATGCATTGAGATGCATGATGCACTTTAAAGTCAGTTTCAGGCAAATCCTGGCAAGCACCCCTAAAAACACACCCCGAAAACGTTTTCTAAGCAGAAGGGTGGATTGTAGTCGCGGTGCTTCACCGTTACATCGTGTCTACCGGGCAAATTTTAAGGACGACGGGTTTTTGCGGGCCGAAGGCCCGTTACATCACTTGATTATGTTTTTCAGCAAATTGCAGGACAGAAATGGCGAGGGGGAAATCACTTGCGAAATATTTCGTACACCTTCCCCCGAATTAGTCCGAAATAAAGGCGAGATAGAGCAAAATAGATCCGAAATAGACGCGAAATAGTCTGCGAAATAGTTGCAAAATATCACGGAAATACCGCGAAATACCCTGAAATAATCCGAAATAGGCGAGAAATAGCCGAAATGGCAGGAGAAATATTCGGAATGGCAGGAGAATAGCACGAAATAGCCCGTACGATACGAACCCAAGTGATTTCCCCCTCGAGAAATGGTCGGGCCGCAGGTCCAACCATCACCGCCGGCAGGCCAAGCAGGCCCGGCCCCTGCCGAACAGAGTTGCCGGCGAAGCGAAGCGGAGCTGGCAATTCCGTTTGGCGAAGGGCGGGCCTGCTTGTTTTTAATGTTCCTCTAAGGGGTAACTCGTCAACGTAGAGCCCTCTGGGTGAAAATTCCGTGTTGCTCTATCTCTAACCGTTTAGGCGCTGGTCTTTATTTGACGAAAATAAGCTAAAAATTGCCATAGTGAACAATTAGGTGCAGAAAAAGGTCTAAGAGCCGCAAAATAGGAAAGAAACTCTCCCCCCACTCCCAAAAAACGTTTTCTAAGCAGAAGGGTGGGTTGTAGTCGCGGTGCTTTACCGTTACATCCCTTTCTCGTGTCTACGTGGCAAGAGACGACGGGTTTTGCGGGTCGAATGCCCGTTACATTATTTGATTATGTTCTTAGACAAAATATTCGCCCAAAGGGCTCTACTTTGACAAGTTACCCCCTAGAAGAACATAAAGAAAACTAACTTTTTGGGCGAATATTTGAACTTTGGAAACCCCCATTCACACCCTTGCGGGTGGTTGCCAAGATTTGCCGTAGGCGTTTCGTTCCCTTGGAGTGAACCTTAAGATACTCTGAAAATTTCAAGTCTCTAGCACAGTGGGGAGTGGCCCGCACCGCATTTCTAATGCGCGAAGATTTAAATGTTGCGAAAAACCATGGAAGGCGTTCTTTTGTACGGTGTGATGTGACAGTGACCTAATAATTCGCGCGGCATAGGGAAAAAAGAAAGGTCGGGTTGAATTAAATATTTATTGTAGAAATAACAATTTTATTATTTCAGATAGAAAACAGTAATAAACTTAATAAAGTAATAAACAAAATAGAATTAAAAAACAAAATTTAACTCAGTCTTGTAAGAAAGACAATAGACTAGGATATCTTTGGGGGCAAGGATCTCTTTTTATTGAACGTGATCATGCAGGACCACAATTGCATTTACAGTCTCAGAAGCGAGCCTATTCTATTCCGTCGGTCTGCGACGAGTCGGCCAGCAACTCTGAACCGCCGCTCACTCGGCGAACTTGATGCAGGGGTCGCGAGCACCATTCCCGTGACCGTGCTCAGCAAGGCTGGAAGTAGTTTGCTCTAAAAAAAACGTTAACAATTCTTGTTAACTGTAAAACGAACCCATGGTTGGGGAAATCGTCGTGTCCGTGCAACAACATCCTATCTGTTTCGCTCAGCCGCAAGACCATCCTATCTGTTTCGCTCAGCCGCAAGACCATCCTATCTGTTTCGCTCAGCCGCAAAACCATCCTATCTGTTTCGGTATGCCGCAAGACCATCCTATCTAGCTCGGCGCGCGTTCCGAGAAAACTGCGATTGAAAGTTTGAACCGAAATGACAAATCAGAGTGGCTATCTATAAACCAAAGAATGGTCTGGTAATATTCCTCATACATTTCTGTACTTGCCCATGTAAGTTCCATGCGAAAGCGATGATCCGTTCTCTAGTTATCCTAGGTAAGGTACACGGAAGTGCAGGATTTTACTATAGCCCGACGCAGGGGGGTTTTCTTTGACCTACCCACCACAATAATTAAAGAAAGAAAAAGCACTGCTTCAGCTTGTGACTCGTGTCTACCGTGTCTGACTGTACACACGAAAGAGGGGCCGACTCTGGTATTGCAGCGGTGGCGGCTGACCACCTTGCGACCGAGAGTCTGAAAGCGTCGTTATATCACCCAAAACGCTGCGGCCGAAACTTTGAGCCTGAATTGCTCAGCAAACGCCTAGGCAGCCAGGTAGGCATCACCTCTTGAATGTGACATTTTGTATTACCATCGTCCCTCCTCACCGGCCAGCCCGAACCCCGAACCTGTCCCCTACGCCTCCACACACAACACAGACTCCAAAGGCGAGTCGAAACAAATGGTTGAAGTAGTTGAAGTCTCCGCTCGGTTCCACTCTTTGCCACGACGCGCCGGACGCGCAGCGGGCGAGTCTCGAGATAGGATACTGTTGCACGGCCTCGCGCCACCCGACCGCAGTTAGGATACTTTCATTTTGTTCAAATTGACTCATTTCTCGATTTTTAACAAGAAAAATTATAAAATGAAAAAGACGCGTCGTGTTAAAATCTATAAGAAG
>NW_026267500.1:28118-28616 GCF_000697945.3 Frankliniella occidentalis
AAGGCTAAAGTGGTATTCTGACAGCTATATCCGTGTTTTGACGTCCAAGCTGTAATTTTACAGGCACACCCGTAAAGTTTTAATACAACTGAACTGTTAAATTATGGAGTTACCGTCTTTTTGTGTTTACGACTAAAGTTGTAAACTGTTATTACAACAAGGTCGTAAAATTACGACCCCTGTCGCCCCAAAAATTAGCTAATGGTTTACCGTAAAAAAACAGTAATTTTTTTAACAGTGTATGCTCATTTTTGAGTTTCCCCAAAAATATGTTGTGAATTTTTAACTATTTCTTAAATAAAATGAACCATTTTTAAAGGTCTATCAAAACCATACATATTGGTTTAATCTAGCAATTAAGAAATTCTTTGGTATAAAAATACATTTGATTGTAGAAATTGCCAAATTGCACAATTTGTCTGCACTAAGTGTCTTCATAATAATATCAGCACATTGCCGAATAGAGCCATTCCCTTACTCATGTCGAAGGAATGCACT
>NW_026267500.1:28666-32100 GCF_000697945.3 Frankliniella occidentalis
TTTTTAACAAGAAAAATTATAAAATGAAAAAGACGCGTCGTGTTAAAATCTATAAGAAGGTATGTTCAACTCAAAACACCCAAAAAAGGCACATAGGATGGTCTTGCGGCATACCGAAACAGATAGGATGGTCTTGAGGCTGAGCGAAACAGATAGGATGGTCTTGCGGCTGAGCGAAACAGATAGGATGGTCTTGCGGCTGAGCGAAACAGATAGGATGTTGTTGCACGGACACGACGAAATGTAATCGTTTAGGTGTTGTAGGAATTTTAAATGCACGCAAAGCATTCTTTAAATTGTTGACGTGTCTTTTTGCATGGTGTCTTTTTGCATAATGGACTTCATGTTTTATAACTGCTCACAATTTTTCGCGTGGGCAGCGCGTAATCTAACGACACCCAGTTTTCCGCATGATTCTCACACCAGACCTGATTTTCACTCCCTGCGTGATGAAATTCGATTCCTGATTGGCTGCGTGAAGCTTACGAAGCGTGAAAATCACACCTATCGTGAAAATCAACACATAATTTTACACTATTTTTCACGAGGGTGGCACGCGCGTGTGGAGCGGACTACCGAGAGCAAGGTGTTCATTGTTGGGCTGTTACCCAGACGCGGCTCAAAATGCAACAGGTGGTGTTGAACGATCTCCCGCTTCCCCCCTGCGCCGCAGTGTCTGGTAGAAATGGGTTCGTTTAAAAAAATGCATTCTTAGATTTCATTTCTTTTCTTTAAAAAAAAAATTAATGCCACAGTTTTGGAAAGAACTCTTGGTATGATACACACACCTGGTTTTTCCACCATTGCAGAAGTTGGCTGGATTTTACTTTCGGGTCGGCAATGGAGAGGTAGATGTCAACCTCATCTTTCATGGTAGGGGCCGGAATTGTGGGCTCTTTCTCCTTTTCAAATTTTAGACAAGCCTTGTTAAAGGGAGTCAAAATCTCAATTAATTTTTCCATTATTTCGCAATCTCATAGTAATGACCCACTGTTCCCACGTGGCCGGCTTTTTGCGCTCTTTAAGCATTTCGTTGATCTGCAATTGTAAGTGCAAAAAATTATTATATTGTTTTTAAAGGAGAGGAACTATGAACTATTAACGTTTTTAAATACTACTCCACCTGTTCCACTTAAGCCTCCTGTAGAAGGCCAGATGCTTCAGAAGGGTAAAAGGAATTCAGCATGCGCAAGTTTGACATCCACCTGGCATCTACCTCTTGTAGCAAACACCCACCTACTACACAGTCATTGAGGCCAGTGACTTCAAAAATTTGACTACTTTCTTTAATTTACTGATAAGGCCCAAAACTTTGACGATTGACAACTCCTGTCTTATATGACATTTCACAGAAATAACGAGGGGGCTGTCCTTGTCGGTAACTGTTGTCAACTGTGCAATTTTTGTCTCATGAGAACCATTAAAACGGTTCTCACTCTGCTTGTTAGGAAGGCGCTCAATAGAGGATACAACAGTTCTCAGATCAGTGACGTCTCGTTTCAAAACGCAATTTAAGGCGTCACTCCCAATTATTTGAAGTTCTTTATGGACCTGTGACAAAAATGAATATGGTCCATTGATTATTAGAACAACGCGGAGTGCGGATCGCGGCAGGGTTGGGCGCGCGGAGAGCGGGGCGTGGAGCGGGGCGGGGTTAGCAAAGAGAGGGGCGCGTGCGGTGATGGTGATGGGTGACAGTCAAACAATGTCGTGTTAGGGACCCACCGGATCAATGGCTCCGATCCTACTCGGGGAGCGGGCCCGGCGGCCGAGCGGGCCGAGCCGAGAGGACCCGATGGGATCGGAGCCGAGTGGCGCTCGGTAGCACTGTTAGAAATTCCGTAGTCTAATTACGGAATTCTTACGGAACTCGCCGTAAATTCCAAATACGGTACGAAACCGTAACGGGATGATTCTAATTTAAAGATACGGACTTGTCCGTATTTCAAATTACGGTGCAACCCATTTCCGTAAAAATACGGAAAATTTACGGTACATACCGTGAAAAAAATTTCTTGACGATTCCGTTCAAAATTCCGTGGAAATTTTTAACAGTGAGGATCGGAGCCGAGGGGGCTCGGCGTGGCTAGGCGGTAGGATCTGAGCTGGAGACGGGACTTTGACGAATTCTGACGTAGGAATCGCAGCGCATTAATTTTGGGCAAGACTGTCGCTGCTTATGAAATATCGAGAGACCGGTCCCATAATTATATGACACGTCCATGTTTACAGACACATACATTTCTTTGAAGAAAGTAGCCCTATCACAATAGGATCGGAGCCAAGGGAGCAGCCCGATAGGATCGGAGCCAAAGGACGGGACTTGTTGCCCATACAGTTTTGTTGAGTATTAAAAAAATCCAACACTTTGTCATTACATAAAGCTAGTAACCGCTGTTATTCCTTAAAAAGGCATTGCCCACACAAACAAACAAAAAAAGTCACGCCGAGGGAAAAAAACGACGGGGAGAGTAGCACCAGCAACCTTCCACTTGACAATCAGGTGCTGTACCCCTGAGCTACGGCACCGGCTACCCGAATGCCACTGACAACTCTACTTGAGTCACTAAGCCTTGGGTTTCCCTCGCGCCCCGTCGGCAGCCTCGGGGAGACCCCGGTCGGTGACTCTCTCGGCTCCGATCCTATTCGCAGAGCTCCGGTAGAATCGGTGGTGGGTAACCGATGGATCCACGGCCCTTTGTATTTCCTATTCAACCGTCTTGATCAAAATTAACACATTGCAACAATTCGTCTAAGTCCCGTTCGGCTCCGATCCTACTATCGCGCCGAGCGCCGAGCGCCCCGGGCTCGGCTCTGTGCGTTTGCTCGGGTCCGAGCTCGAGCAGGACCGGCACCGCTGGGTCCCCCCTCCCTGGAGCAGCGCTCTAGCCCGGCGTGGCCCGGCGTAGCTCAAGCGGCAGCCGGCCCGAAAGCTTGTGCGTTCGGCTTCTCTATCTCCAGGCGTGCACACTCACAGCGTCGACCGGAATCCCGGCCCCCCTATTCTATGGCGAGAGTACAAGCTGATGAAAACATCAAACCAATTAGTTTCTTTTAAGTATATTTCAGTTTCCTTCTTCCTTCTCGTTTTTAATTGATGTATCATCTGCTAAAAAGCTAGGCCCGCCCTTCCGCTAAACGAAGTTGCCAGCTTCAATTCGCTCCGCAGGCAACTCCGTTCGACAGGGGCCGGGCCTAGCTTGGCCTGCCAGCGGCGTTTGGTCACGCGGCGTATGAGTCACTTTGCATTTGAGTAAACTAAGGCTTCCGAGGGGCCTGCTGCCCTAAAGATTTGCTCCTTGGACATGAGAAAAGACTGTAACGGGGAAACACCGTGGCTGCACCCCACCCTTCTGCTTTTCAAAAGAATAATAAAAACCGATTAAATAGCCGCAGTTGTTGGTATGTGTGTAAAACAGTCTTCAAACTTGACT
>NW_026267500.1:37285-42559 GCF_000697945.3 Frankliniella occidentalis
AAAAATGACACAATTAACTCCCAGTCCAGAAATCCCATGGGCTACATGGAATTCCATGAGCGTGATTCCATGGGAGAGGCGCCTACACCCGTGGAAAATGCAACTGTTTATATGTGAATTCAAGAATTCCATGGGGCCGCTGTTGGATTCCATGGGAGATCTGCATGGAATCCATTTTTTCATTCAAGAAGTCACCCGAGGAAGGAAGGGGATTCCATGGAATATATCTTCCATGTAAGATTCCACCCATGGAAGGAGGGAATCTCCATGGAATCCATTTGTCCATGGAATGGGGTAACCAAGGGAGCCATATCAAAGTGTGTGGTCCCAGCTTTAAATTCCTTAAGGAAAATAACTATGGATTTCGTTTTCCTGATGGAAATTTTCCATTCAGGATTTTACTATTTCCCAGTGAGGCATTGAAACACTTGTCTATCTGGATTTTCATTTTCCATACTTCCATTTTCCATACCTTTAATTTCCATAGAAAATAAAATCCCACATCGATCTGGAAACCGTCTGGGGTGTGAAGGACAACTGGTACCAAGTGCCACAATTCGTGAAGAACAACGTGCCTATGTGAAATTTCCCTAAAAATAACGAATATGGAGTTATTTTTGCAATCCGGCCATTCGTTTAAAAGATACAGCTGAGTTGAAAAACTCAGTTTTTGCTTTCTTCACGTTAATATAATAGCAACAATACACTCTTCTCGGAACTCCAATCAGATTACCTATGTCACACTTTTTTGAAAAGTTATAAATGTATCTGAATTTTCATTATGGAAGTTTCAGAAAATCCAGTATGGGAAAAAAATCCTTTAAGGAAATAAAATTCACTAGATATTTCCAGCCGTAATCCATAAAATGAAAAGTCAAGATTTTTTTCCAGAGAGGAAAAATTATTTCCCTTAAAGAAAGTCACAAATCCAGGGTGAAACTGAAATTCCTACGCGCGGGCTGGAGCGCCTGGCGGGTAGGCAGCCCGCGGGCGGCGCTGATGGTCGGCCGACCTAGTCAGCCCCTGTGGACCGACTCCAGGCGGCTCCGCACACTTGCAGGTGCAGTCGCCGCCGGCTCCCACAGCACACGCCACGCCACCGCCTGGCCTACCATACGGTAGGCAACCAAACCAATTCAGAAACACAAGCTTGTGGAAAGGGGTAGGGAGGGGGGGGGGGCATTCCTTCTCATCGGGTAAAAGTGAGAAGAAACTGCGCAAATGTCAAAGCGGTCGAGACGGTCGAGGCGGCCGGCCCGAACCGCAACTGATCACTTATGTCTTCGGCAGTAGAAGGACCTCATGATGGTGAACTTTGCTGGGCCCCCGTGGCCCTCGCCCGTCCCGCTTTGGTGCCGCGATAGCGGATCGGACACGGGCACTGACGCCCACCCCGAGGGGACGCCGTTGTGAACATCAGCAGATGCGCCGCGCACTGCTATGCCCGTGTCCGAGACCTTTGACGGCCTGCTGACAACACAAGGCTGCGCGTCATTCTCCCGGACACCACGTTTCCCACCTAGGCGAAGGCAGCTGTGGCGGGCCCCGGTGGGTGCTCCGCCGTGCGCATGATGGAGTCCGCGTCCCGGCCTGTACCTACCGGCCTGGTACCAGCTCCCTGGTCATAGCCAGACATGGACCAGAAGACAGGCCGGAGCCATCGGCCAATAAATAATTAATTGATTGGCAGTTTATTGCCTGGCTTTACAAACTTATTTAGGACCAGCTGCTCAGAAAAAAATAAATTCTGTTCTGTTCAGTAAGAGAGGAAAACGTTTGTAAATCCATAGGCAGGCTCATTACTTATCACTTAGCATACAATAGAGCAATTAACTTAAATTTGTTGTATAGTATTTAAATAAATATTTTTCCTGGTTAAAGACGTAGTTTAACTTGCATTCTGTCGCATCAGTCCCATCCTATGCAATACAATTTTTATAATCGTTTCCAACACTGTTAATTAACATTACACTTCATGGCTTATACATGAAGCTAAATTTAACAATTGTGGTGTTTAATCCATGTTTCATGTCTGCTCTTGTGAGTTTCATTAATCACTTCTATGTTAAAAACAAACATAGAACGTAGAACTACCTGTTCAGTGGTGCGCAGAAAATATTTAGATATTCTAATAGTCTTTCATAATTACATATAGGCACTTGAAACTCACACCAATAGATAAGAGTTTTATACAACTCTTAAAATGTGTGTAAAATGAAAGTAAGAAGACACTAACCTCAATGACATCAGATTTTCCTTGGTGGTCCCAAGGTGTCAGCCATATGAAAGTTAAGTGACAAAATGGGAATTACAGGTGGAATGCTGCACGGGGTAAACTGAGTAAGGCGAAGAAACACAAATGATACCCAATGATCAACGCGAACGGCAATCAGAGGCAATTAACGTTTGAAGACATGACGTCACTATTTTCACGTGACTCGTGTAAGCCAATGACAGAACAGAGAAGTGGCGGGAAGACAAGCCATACATGTAGACGACACGGATGGATAATATCTCAAATTATTAACAAGTTTGGTTAATTAATCAAGTTTAACCCAATGTTGGTGTTGCCTTTGGTAAAAATAAACAATATGAAACTTCCTTTACTGCTGAAAGAGACCCCAAAACATAGAAATATTACAGTTAAGATTTGCCCTACTTTTCAGGATAAGGCCGGGGAAGCATCGTAGTACAATCCCCAATCTTATGCCTGAACTCAACTTGTACACTTTCTTTAGATTAGATTAGATTAGATTAGATTAGATTAGATTATTTATTAAAGGTCATTTGTACAGAGCATGAGCTGCCGTCTGGACCCCAGTCAGTTCCATTCAGCCCATATACACAGGAAAAAACAACAAGAGTTACAAACACATGTATTACAGGCATACTAGAAACAATTAACAATAAAAGAGCTTTTAAAATGTATTTTTCTTCTCTGATTCTGCTTTAAAATCCTCAATGGAGTAAAATTCTTTTTCAATAAGCCATTTTCTTAAACTATTTTTAAAAGACTTTAGGCACTCAGTGTTCCTGACATATGTTGGTATTCTGTTAAAAACATCTATGAGAACAGCTTGAAAAGATTTAATATGTTTCTTGTCTTTGTGCAAATCATTTTTTCCTCTGGTGTTATATTGATGTATCTTTCCATTAGTCTCGCCTCTCAGGTACTTGAAGGCATACACTGCACATTGATAAATATGAATAGAAGCTAGTGTTAAAATATGGTGTTCCCTAAAGAGGCCTCTACAAGACTGCATTCTGCTAGCTTTTCCAAATTTTATCAATCTTATAGCTCTCTTTTGTCTCCTAAACATTTTTAAGAACGTTTTTTTGTTTCCTAATTCGTTAGACCATAACATATTTCCATAGTTTAAGTAGGAGTGAAAGAAAGCATGGTATATTTTTAAACAGTCCTTTTTTTCCATTATTTGATTGATTTGAGTTAATATAAAGTAGCCCTTACTAAGGTTTTTTAGGGTGGACTGTATATATTTATCCCATTTTAGATTACTTTGGAGCTCAATACCTAAGAATTTGGTTGACTCTACTTGTTCAAGTTTTACATTATCAAGATTTATGTCTAAATTAATTTTTTCGTTACCAAACAACATAAAGACAGTTTTACTCCAAGTGAGTTCCAGGTTTAATGTGTTGAAAAATCTCTTAAGCTGTTCCAAGATATTTGTAATTTTTGACTGTAGTTCCTCATAATTTTCACTTGTAACTAAAATTGTTGTATCGTCTACATACATAATGGCTTCTGCTCCCAGTTCGGATATCAAATGTGCGATACAGTTCGTATATATTATGAACAGATATGGTCCCATGATTGAGCCTTGAGGAACTCCGTATTCTACCTCTAGTAGTTCTGAAATTATATCAACTATGCTTCCATTCTTGTCTAGATCTTGTAATTTAACACATTGATACCTTTTTGTGAGATAGGATTTTAACAAATCGTATTGTACACCTCTTATACCATATCTGTACAGAATGGATAAGAGTGTATCAGGTTTCACACAATCGAACGCTTTACTTAAATCCAAAAAGATGGCTGCTACTTTATTTTTTTCATTTCTACTGTTGTTGATCTTAGTTACAAGCAGCGTAATAGCATCGGTTGTCGATTTACACTTTTGGTATCCAAATAGTTGTTTTGTGATAACATTATTTTTTGTAAAGAAGCTAGTGATCGATTCTAAAATTATTGTTTCCAATAGTTTTGAAAACGGAGATGTTATAGCTACAGGTCTATAGTTTTTTACATTCATCTTATCATCCTTTTTAAACAGAGGAGTTATCACAGCATTTTTTAGACTAGAAGGAAATACACCAAGCTCAATAGATATTTTAAACACATATGTTAGTGGTTGAACAATTTGACTCATACATTTCTTTACAATGACATTAGAAATTCCATCTAGTCCGGATGATTTCTTATTCTTAAGTTTTTGGATTGCCTTACATACATCTCTCTCGGAGCACTCCTTTATAAATATTGAGTTGTTTATTGACTTTAAGTTCTCAGAGTTAAATTGTTTATCATCAATTCTTTCATTTATGGTTTTAGGTACTTCTATATAATATTTGTTAAAAGCTTCTGCTATCTGTAATTGGTCTTTACTCACTATTCCGTTGATCATTATCTCTATTTTTTTGGCTTTAGTTTCTGCATTGTTTGTATTTCTTTTTATTATATTCCAGGTTTCTTTAGCCATATTTGGTGCTTTTTTTATCTTGTCTGAATAGTATTGTTTAGCTGCAAGATCATAGGCTTTCTTTAAACTTTTTGAACACTTTTTAATCTTTTTTCTTTTTTCTTTTTGATTATCAATAGAATTACTATATTTTAGCAAGGCCATTGCAGTTTCTAACTTATCTATTTCAGTAGTTTTTTTAATCTTAACATTCTTTTTTTCCATGTTTTGGGGTAATAATGGACAGGCTACATTGAAATGGTATTTAAAAATATCAATGAATTTACTACAAGCCTTATCAGGATCTGAACATTCATAGACATCTTGCCATTTTTCTTTAGACAAAAAGTACTTTAGTTCCTCTATTGTTTCATCATTTATTTTTCGTACGTAAGTTCTATTAGCCTTCACTTTCATATTTTCATTCCATTCAGTATATACCCCGATTGCCTTGTGATCAGTAAAGTTTAGTTCAGTTATTTTTACTTCTTTAACATTTTCTTTTGCATTTGTAATCACATTATCTATACAAGAACCTCCAGCTTCAGTTGGTCTTGTTATTTCGTTAAAC
>NW_026267500.1:42609-43592 GCF_000697945.3 Frankliniella occidentalis
CGGGTCGGGTCGGGTACAGACAGACGCCGGCGAGCATCGGGTAAGCAAAAAAGGCGTTTAACCGACCGATTGCAAACTCTATCGCACGCTGCGCCGCGTTCGGGCGTTCTCCCCACGCCCCCTGCCTGGAGCGCCACGTGCTCCTACGGCTAAAGGGTCTACTAGGTATACCTAGGGTCGCGGCCTGGATGCTGCTGGACTCCTTCACGTAGAAACATATGTAAGGAAATGCACTTTAAGCGTTGTCAAACCGTCAATTATGCTCTAAAAATCGTCACTATTTTGCGGTGATTCTAAAATTTATTAGATATGCCCCCTTTACGCCACGTTTTCTACCCCAGTTTTTTTATGCCTTTTTCGGCCTTTCGGCATTGATTTTCAAATTTTACTGCTTCTTTAATGACTTTTGCGGTTCCCTCCCAAATTATGCTTCTTTCTGCTTTTTGCGTTTACGTTAGTGCAAACATTAGTAGCGATATAGGTATAGGGTATGGCAAGGACAAACTAAAATAGTTGGGCAGTTACATATGTGAGATCAAAATTTGCGTTAAAATATCGAAAACAGTTGCACAATACAGCTGTTTTCATGCCTTTCCCTTGCAATTATGCTCAAATCGTGCGAAAATGCCTCTATGCTGAGATTTTTGGAAATTATGCTTTTTCAATGCTCTTCGGATTCGAATACGGAGGTTATAGCGATGCTAACCAGTTGATTCCCCGTCCATATCAATGAAGTTTACAAAATAAAGCGATTATGCGGAAAGCATAAAGTGCACATCCTTAAACATACCACCGGCTGTTTTGCGCCTACCTCAACTCAAGATGGCT
This sequence comes from Frankliniella occidentalis, assembly GCF_000697945.3. Taxonomy (NCBI): domain Eukaryota; kingdom Metazoa; phylum Arthropoda; class Insecta; order Thysanoptera; family Thripidae; genus Frankliniella; species Frankliniella occidentalis. Next base: position 43,438 of record NW_026267500.1, read on the forward strand.
CGAACGGAAGCGCAAAACAACCGGCGGTTTTTCCATACTTACGCACAAAAAGACCCTTATTTGAGGTTGATTGGATAGAATTTCTTATTTTAAGATAAGGTGACCTCCACGTATTCTAATACTGAACACCATTAAATTTGATCAAATAAAGAATT
>NW_026267500.1:43768-52268 GCF_000697945.3 Frankliniella occidentalis
TTATTTTTACTTCTTTAACATTTTCTTTTGCATTTGTAATCACATTATCTATACAAGAACCTCCAGCTTCAGTTGGTCTTGTTATTTCGTTAAACTGATAATTACAGTTAAGGGGGGTCAGGACAAAAGTTTGTCAATTCTAGGGCTCTAAAACCATGCGTTCTGTAGGAATATGGTGAGTGTGGGACTGTCGACAGGGTAAAGCATTTAACTATTGGTCTATTGTGCCCATTTTCCAGGCTCAAAAAGTATCCTAACTCTCAAGAGTCACCCTGAACGACAATTCTAGAAAAGTGTTACAAAACAGTTCAAAATCTTGCGCGCAAGGTTTCTCGGTTATGGTTTGCACTACAACGCTGAAACTTTTCCTGTAAGTTAGCCATATGAATACCTAAAACTTGTCACAGGATTTTCTTGATAATCTCACTTGCTGATTTTTAATGACAAATTTAAGTTTCATGACCAAAATCATGCCGTTTTCACCCCTATAACATTTTTCTAAAAATCAATGGGTAGGAATTTTGAAAAAATCCTGTGACAAGTTGTTGAAAATACTGTAAATATGAAGCCTGCAAAGTTTCATAGCTGTGGCGTTAAGGGTGTAGGAGAAACTCTGCGCGCAAGGTTGAAAAGTAAAGTTCAGAGAAAAACGCATCTAAAGTTGACGTTAATGGGCAATTTCAGGTTTGACTCTTCACAAGAAAAAATCCCACGGTCACAATTTTTAGAATTTCTTTACAAACTAAACAGCTATAGACTCAGGAAGAGTCAGAGAATTTTTTAAAAAATAAAACCGAAAATCATTTTTTTTTGTCCTGACCCCCCTTAAAAGACTCTATCGTTTGAAGGATCAAGTTTCTTATTTTTCTGTCCCTTATACAGTCATTTCTGAATTCGATATTAAAGTCTCCAAACATGAACACTTTTTTATCACTATTTTGCATTGCTAACAAATCTTGCAGTTTTTCATTAAACAATTGGAAATTATTACAACTTGGCGATCTATATAGACCCACTACAAGTATTTGAATAGTTCTGTAGTTTAAAGTGATTGCGCAGACTTCACATGTCTTTTCACAACTTAATTGTTCCAGGTCTAGTTTTGTTACTTGTATATTTCCACAGAGGTCTGATTTTACAAAAATAGCTACTCCTCCGCTTCTAAAAACTTTTCTGCTGTAATAACTTACTAATACATAGTTGGTTATGGTACAGCATTTCATCTCCTCTTCTTTCAGACCATGTTCAACAATTATAAAAATGTCAGGTTTATGTTCATCAGCAAAGCTTCTTACTCTATTCTTTTTTCTTCTAATTGACTGTATGTTCATACATTGAATATTCAGATTCAGTTTGTTTCTTACTCTTGTTGCATGTTCTGTCTTATATTTGTCATTTTTAATCAAAAAGGCCAAAGCCTGCATCTTCCTCATCTCCTTCCTCTTTGTTCTTGTATAGGATCTTCATTATTTCTTCAGTCAGTTTTTCCTTCCCTTTCACGTTTAGGTGTAGGCCGTGTTCAGTAAAATGAAATCTTCCCAGGATGGTATTTAAGTCTATGTATTGGATCCTCCCCGGATCAATTAGTTTTTGTCTTTCCTTTTCGATCAGATTTTTTAGCTTTTCATTGTACCTGAGAATATCATTCCTGTAGAACTCTTCGTGGTCATACCTCATAGGGGCACTAGTAATTATAACTCTGGTATGATTAGCCTGAGAGATCATTTCAATTCTATTATTCTCATAGAGCTCTTCATCGTTTGACCCAGTGACAAAGACAATACAGTCATCTGGCGTCAGATTGGCTCTTTTTCTGTTTAGCTCTTCTGTAATGTTCCTAGTTGTTGCTCCAGGATTAGCTAATACAAGTGTGTTGAATTCTCTTAGTTCTTGGTTCATGATCTTTCCTAGATTTTTTACTTGGCTATCACCATGGACTTCTATTTTTGGCTTTACGTTTATTTCTTCTTTCTTCATTCTCTTGTTCTTAATCGTCTCTCTATACTCCTTCTCTTCTTTTTCACCAAGATAGCACACAGTTACTTCGACATTGGTTTCTTGAAATTCTATTTTAAGTAGCTCCATTACTTCCTTCCATTTTAGTCTGTCTAGACCACAACCTATTTTTGGCATCCAGATCTTTTTTATTTCATTGTCTACACAGTGGCTTCTCAGTTCTTGTATTGCTTTTTTAAAATCGTTCCATTTAGGTTTGTCTTTAGATTTCTCCTTGGTAATTAGGTGTATTATCTTTCTTCCTGCCCCAGTCGTCTGAACGGCTACTCTTCCAGTAGTATCAATTTCCTTAAGCTTTTCTTCCAGTTGGTATCTTTCTTTGATTCGTTTGGCAATTCCATCTGACAGAAGCAGATCTCTTCCAACACAGTGTACCATCGTTATATCAATTGGAGCAGTCAGGATATCCTTCTCGATCATTCTTATTTTGTTTACTTCTGACTTTACTGAAGTTCTTGGTTCGATATTAACAACATTTTGGTTATTATCCATCTTGATTTCCAAATTTCTTCTGGCTGATTCTTGCTTTTTATTACACTGACACCTTTCACTCTCTAACTTCTCGATTCTACTCAACAAACTGTGGACTTTGTCTTGAAGTGAACTTAGACCTTTCTCCAGCTCTTTTACTCTAGTCTCTTCAATAATGGTACCTTCAACTGATATGCTCGATGCACTCGATGAGTTTAGGCTAAAAGATCCATTACTGTCATCTTCATCGTCCTCATCTACATGTTCATGAGTCCCCTTAACCTCACCAAGCACATGGCACCGCTGACAGGTATAGGAATTTGTAGTTTCTGGGTTTAAATCTTCACTTTCTTTCGTATTATTCAAGCACTTTAGGTGAATATACTTCTCACACTTTACACATTTAACTGTACTTTGTGCACTGATATTTAAATTATTTTTACACTTCAAACACTGGTCTCTAGCCATGTCACCGCCTTGTGTGGCTCAGAAGATAAAGATAACACACTGCTAATTGTTGAGTCCAAAAAATCTTTTGATTAACATATACTCACTTTGAAAACGTTACCTGTCTTTCCTTGTTTTTGATTTGTTATTTGGGAGGTTTATTGCAATTTATGAAAAATTTAGTTTTCCCAATAAGTCATGAGTGCTCATAAGGCAGAAGGTCTATGTTACATGTTAAAATGAGACCTCAGAATAAGTGTTCCAATTTTTTTGGTCACTTACAATAATCTGTGCTGATACTGAAAAAGTTTTTGAACATGTTAATGTTCCTTATTTTTTTTTTACATTTCAGAAGGTTCTTGATCTAATTCTTCAAAGTAGCTGAAATTACATTAGTTTCCTCATTAGCATTTGTTTAAAACTGTTCTTTAAATTTTACAAGAACAATCTTAGTGATTTGTAACTTAACTTACTGTGAACCATCAATAATGTCGTCCTTATAAATTTGACTAATTCTCTTACCACATAAACATTTTTCCACAGTTCGCATGTTTTTTAGGCAGAACTCACAACGCACTGCTTTGAAGTCGATGGTTTCAAAGAGTTTATGGACGCTAACTTTTGTTAGTAAATTTTTGATGAAATTTAAGTTTTCTTCTTTTTCAGCACATCCTCCACAAATTTAACTATCATACTGGATTTTAATAAACAAATTTGGTACACGATTTTTGAGCATGAATGAAAGTCTATTGAGATTGAGTTGTGTTCAAATAAGATATCCGTTCTTTTTCGTGAGAGTGAATCTTTGAAAAAACTTGTGTTATAGAAGCGCCATTTCCATAGTTACATTTTGCATTGTTAGAATTTTTATGAAGACATCCTTTGTGCCTAGTATTTTTTCATGACTACATTTGTAATGAAGTTATATTTCATATCCATAGATTTCGACAAGTAGGTAGTAATACTTGAACGGGAATTTGTGTGGACCAGAGCAGATGTTGCGGACAGAAAGGGTTAGCTGTGTACCTGGTGTGTTACCATTTTGCCGATGCAGACGAGGTCACCTGTGGTCGGGTTCCTTACTGCAACATGACTGAACGCAGTGGCGAAACTAACCCAAATAGTAGTCCAACAAAATGGAAACGATATTCACCTTGTGCATCTTTTCCTCCTTTGCAAAGTACAGCTGGGCGGGGAGGTTTGGTCAAAGGGTTGGGGTGAGGTGTACCATTCATCTATTTATTGCCTATTGTAGGCCCCTGGGTGGTACACCACCGTGCTGTCAATGGGCCAGGTTGTCTGCTGGAGGTGTGCGGCTGGGGCAGCCTTTTGCATCTGGGCCTGCTGCAGGGCCTGCACCTGCAGCTGGTTGCAGGCAGCCACCAGTTGCCCGACAATTGGTGGGTCCTGTGGCGGCTGCGGCGGTGCGCGGTAGTGCTGGTGTGGTTGTGGTTATTGCTGCTCGGCGGCACAGCGTTGCCGGTTGCGATCCTTGCCCTTGGCTCGGAAGGTCGCCCATCACATCTGTGGCCGTGTGGGCTTGAGTCGGGGCCTTGGCGGAAGCCTTGGCGGAACCGGAGTGGCCTTTGAAGGTCCTGGCGCCGTCGGTGGTTCGGGCCTGAGAACTTGACGGGACGGCGCCGGCTAGAGCTGAGCGACGGGCGGGCAGTCGGTGTCCGCCGAGAGAGTGGAGTGAGGTGGGGTCGGTAGCGGTGAGACGGAGCGCTGCGTACGGGGGAAATGGCAGCTCGCGTCATTCGGGTTGGGTTGGGGTTTGGCTACTGATTCTTCGCTCTTGGCTTGTAATTTGGGTTCTCGTGTCTACCTTCCGTTTTAATTCTTCGAACATCAAAACGACCACGTGAACAGAAAGGTTAAACTCAGTCAGCTGAAATGGCATATGTAAATACAGCAATATGTTACTTGCCAACACCTTCAAAATTCAAAGCAACTTTGAAATCACAACACTTCTTTGTAGTCTTAAATAGTGCATTCTGCCGTCTTGGAAATACTTGTGAACCAATAGTAATAATTTTTGAAGTTAATTAATTTTTGACAACAATTGAAGAGTTGGGATTTCACAGTTCTGGCAACTTTTTTCACAATGAATTTGTCGTAAAATTCAGTTATTTCATTAATCGATTTAATGTTTTCAGTTTGTTTCATTAGTTTTTCATTGTGTTTTACAGATGAGTTTTGCTAAATTGTTAGCTCAATACCAAGAAAATGTTACTTACGTTGCGAATGGGAGGTTGCCTCAAGGGGTGGCGTTTCTTGTTGAAAGGGGTGAATTGTACACTGATCGTAAAGGAGAAGTGCATCCCACTGTGATAGTGGAGCACACCTCTAAAATCAAGTTTAGGTTGTACTTGCAACCCAAATACACCAGGTAAGGGCATGATGAAATGGAGGTCCTTAATGACTCTATTAAGGATGGGGAAGTAACCTACATGATGTCTCAGAAGGAGGCCACTGATGATTCGCTAATGGTCGACTTTTGCACAAAAGAACAAATTCAAATAATGGAAGGAGTAGAAATATATGATCGTAAGTTTATTAAATTATTCTTTATATATTAAGTGTTGTACTGCATATTTATTTATTTGCTCTTTTTGTTATAGCTCTGAAGGAGTCTCACAAATTGAAGCCGCAATCACCGGAGAAATCTCCATTTAAGAGGCGGGTGATTATCAAAAAAACCATGTAGTTTCGTTCCAAAGCATCTCATGTCCGTCTCTATTGTGCTGGAGCCACACCGTAGGTGTAGTATGACGTCTTTTTGGGAGCTCTACAAGGGGCCACCAAGAATCTCGAACAATTTCATCACTGGTAGGAGCACGGTCGATCCAAAGGGGTCAAAACTAAACTCCGATGCTTTCCACGCTCCCCTATTGGTTTGAAAAGCCGCCTATTTTGGGAATATGGCAAAACTGCAGACTCAAATGTCCCACCCAGTTCTAAAGTCCACATTCAAAGGTACTTTCACCCTGAGTGTTGTTTTTTTAGCTGTGATGCACGCAGAGCTACAGGGGCTCAAAGTCGTTCCACGGGTTTTGAGGTTCGGGCTTCGGAGTTTATCAGCCACCACTCCACAGCCAAGACGGATTCAGCAGAAGGGTTGGTAGCACTACATCACGAAAGTATGACAAGAACCCAACTTTTTCCGACCGAGAAGTTGGCGCGAAACGTGATCTGCTGGTGGTGAGACGGAGAGAAACTTCTATTTCTGGTACAAATATTTTTGCGAATAAACTCCGTTCCTGCTCTAGTTTCCATTCTGGAAGACAGAATCGAAAACTCTCTTAAAGACCTTTTGATAATAGTGTACTGTTAACGTCCTATACAGTCGTAATAAGTTTGGGGTGACCTGTTCGGGCAGGAGGGCCGATTTAGGCTCTCTTCAGAACTAAACTCCGATGCCATTATCTCTAATTATTCTGGGCGAACAGATTTCGGCCTTTTGAGAGATCCGTAGCCAATAAAATAGCCATCTTTCTGTGTGTCATACCCAAACTGACTATCCGAATTGAATTTCCAAATTTTGAATGTACAGTATGGAGACTAGGTTAGGTTTTCGTTTGTAACAAACTCACATTTGTGGTTTTGACGGTTTTAAGCGATGACAGCTGTTACATGTCTGAAAGAAAAAATAAATTTTAATTCCCGTTTTGTTTTTCTTTTTTCAGGTACACTTTTTCATTAAAAGTCTAATCAGAGATGAGGTATTCTTTGAGGGCCAGGACCAAATTGCTCACACATGAGGATACAAATGACCCTCCATTAAAATTAAAGAAGAAACCTGAAAAAGGGAGGAAAAAAATAAAGAAGCAAACTAAGAGGGAGAGACTATCAAAAAAAATGTTAGCTCAAAAACTAAGAAGAGCGAAGATCAAGTTGGACCCCAAACTACACGAAGCTCAGAAAATGCAAGAACGTGAAAGATGGAAGAGAAGAAGAGCAGCTGGGAAAGTAAAATTAATACATGACATGACTCCAAGGGAAAAAAGAATTGTTAGAATGAGACGTAAAATCAGTGCTAGGAAGCATTCAGCAAAGCAATTAAGAACAGCAAGTGAAATGACATTGAGCGTGCAACAAGTTGCAACAGCGGAAGTAGTTTCATCAGTAGTGTTTCAAGGCCCTTCCCTTGCTGAACAGCAAACTCCATCTATCTCTTGTTATTGTGCAATCAACAAAAATACTAAAAATATCAAGAGGGCCAACCAAAAAAATGCTTTAAGGAAAAAGAAGAAAAACATATCCAAAACATACCAAAGATGTGTGACTCTTGAAAAAAAATTTACAAATCTGCAGAGAACTCATTGGCGTTTATTGAAAACCCAGAAAAAATCAGAACCTTTGAGTGATTCTCCTCCAAGTAGAATAAACAGAGAATTTAAAGGAAGGCAACTGGATCCAATCACAAAGAAAAGACTTATATTTGGAGAAGTTTTAAAGGATCAAATTGCAGAGTCTGCAAACAATAAATCAACCAAAACCAAACAGGCATTTTACAAGTTATTATCAGGTAAAGTTATAAAGAAATATAGAATGCTTCACATGACGAAGAATATGTTATCTAGACCGCTACTTCAGAAGTATATGAAGAATGATGATGGTTTGAACTATACCAGAGTCTCCAAGATCAAAGTCCGACACACAGAAGTCAAGGAATTTTATGCTAGAGATGACATTAGCTCAAAGTGTCCCGACAAAAAAGCATATGTGATTTCCTACAAAAATGGAAAAATGAAGAAACGGAAGAGGATTTTGCAGGGGAAACTCACAGATCTTTATTCAAAATATTCATCTGAATGTTCACAAAAAAATGTTAAACCTTTGTCATACACAGTATTTTGTAGACTAAAGCCTTTCTTTGTTGTTCATCAAAAAGCCAGTGAGAGAGACACTTGTCTGTGTAAGTATTGTGAAAATTTTACAATGAAAGTTGAAGCTTTACACAGAATTAGTGTTATCAGAGAAAGCACTCCGTATAAAGTTATGTCTGCTGTTACTTGCAATGCCCAAAATGATGATTGTTTAATTAGAAAGTGCGTAAGCTGTAAAGATAAGAGTATAGATTTTTCAACTGAAGTCAGTAATGAAACTATTGTTAAATATTCAGAATGGGATAAGAATGTTGATAAGAAAACTGTTAAAGTTGACAAAAGTTCAGATCTACTAATGTTTAAGAGCATCTTCTTGGACAGTCTAATTACATATCAGCATCACTACTTCAAACAGAAACATCAACATGAAGTATTGAAGAACAAGAGAGAAAATTTGGCTGATGGAGAAATTTACATACATTGTGACTTTTCTGAAAACTATGGCTGCAAATATACAAAAGAGATTCAGCCAATGTATTATGGTGGTAATAGAGAAGAAATTTCTATTCACACTGGGGTGCTTTATACCAAAAATAAAAGCTACGCTTTCTGTACGTTGTCTAGAAATGGGCGCCATGATGCACCTGCTATTTGGGCGCATCTTCTGAAAGTGTTTAAACATTTCATGCCAAAGTTCTGTGGTATCAGTAAAGTTCACATTCAAAGTGACTCTCCAA
>NW_026267500.1:56098-60581 GCF_000697945.3 Frankliniella occidentalis
TTATTTTGTATTACGAGATATGATTAACCCTATCAATATTGACAATATTGTCACTTGATCAGTATCTGTTAGTGTAGAACTAATGTTAAATGGTGATCTCTCCTTACTATAATCTTTATTTTTGTTATTTTGTAATTTTGTTTTTTGTATCATGAGACAGGATTGCGACTTAGCAGTATCTGTTAGTGTTTAACGTTGAATAATAAAAAAATATTGGATAAATTAACATTTTTACTTTTGTGGTCTAAACAATGCATGACACTTTCCCAAAAATTCAAAAGTAGCAACTTCCAAGCAATATTGTTAGGATGGGTTCTTTTACAAAACATTCTTGGCAGGTTTTTGTTATTTTTAAAAACGTTAACACTTCGTGAAAACTGCGAAACGAACCCATGATAAAGAAAACTAAATTATATATCCTAATGTAAATATAGAAGTAAACATTTTTAGTTGTAAGGGGTGTGCTTGGCCTATGCTGTCAGCAATTATTGCGTCTTGGCCCCTGCGGCATGAAATGGTATGCAAACCCACAACACTGAACATAGAGGTGTTCGCTCTGACCGAGGGGACCGAGGCACTAACCACCTGGTACCTGGATTTAAACAATACTGTCGGTGTGGTAGCACGAATGTGTGCACCGAAGAAAGTTCGATTGACCACCAGAAAGCTTGGTGGCTGTATAAACATTCTAGAAATTTACTTCATTTAGCTCTCTGTTTTGGGTTTGGGTGCACTCTCAACAAAGGGGCGGCGGGAGTGGCCTCGAGCACAGTGTCTATTGTTGGCGGTACTTCGTGTTAACTGAAAAACAACCCCCTGTTTAGGAATCTAATTGGCATACAAAAATTGAAGTTAGTAATTTTGAAGTTGGGATCATTGAGATTTGCGGCAAAAATAGTACAGAAATGGCGTAGACAGCGTACACCGAATATTGTACAGAACCGTTACGTTACGTCTTACGCTACGTCTAACGTTTTATGAAGACTGAACGCGTCGACGCGTCCTAACAACAATGTTCTATCTGCAGAGTGCGGATTACACAATGTTCTATCTGCAGAGTGCGGTTTACACAATGTTCTATCTGCAGAGTGCGGATGACACAATGTCTCCCGCGTCGCCCTGGTGCGCGCGGCGGGAGGTGCCGGCGCTGGTCGTGGTACCAATGCGGGTGGCGCCAGCGGCATCGGTCGCGGAGCGGGTGCCCCAACGGCGCACCAACGGAGCACCAGCGGCACACCAGCGGCACACCAGCGGCGCACCAGCGGCGCACCAGCGGCGCACCAGCGGCTCATCAGGGGCTCACCAGGAGCGCACCAGCGGCGCACCAGCGCCGCACCGGGGGCTAACCAGGGGCGCACCAGCGGCTAACCAGCGCCGCACCAGGGGCTCACCAGCGGCTAACCAGTGGCGCACCAAGGGCTCACCAGGGGCTCACCAGCGGCTCACCAGCGACGCATCAGCGGTGCACTAGCGACGCATCAGCGGTGCACTAGCGACGCCTGCCGGCCCGAACCGGGAAGCGGGATGAAATGTTGCCGACGTGATCTCAGTCGAACGCAGTTTTGATTAAAAGAGATGATGAATTAATTTACTTAAATTTGATTATTAATAATGAAGCCAATCCCACCAACAATTTGAAGCGAAAGCCAAACATCAGTACTTGAGATGTTGGGGACGATCTTTCTCCCTCGCACTCATAGGGGAGCACGCTTGACACAGATGGTGCTGGGGGGAGGTGTGTAATGGGGTTTGATCCGCAAAGCTCCAAGGCGATTCTGCCGCTAGGGGCGCTAGCGGGATCACTCGCTAAGAGAATAAAAGGGAACCGTGATTGAGGCGGCTGCCAGTAATCTAAAGGTTTGCAAACCGTCTTTTAATTTTTTGGGACATAATTGTGAGAAAAAGAACGCAATTTAGTGGTCTAAAAGTCACCACCTTAACTAGCAATGTTTATCTGCTATCTCCAGAATCCTGCTCTCGCACTGGTCCGGGCGGCCGTGGCCACCGTGCTTGATTTGATTGCGCCGTAGACGAAGTGGGACCACGAGAGGGACGGCCTTAAGCGTTGGCACAACTCCGTGTCCAGGGGCAACCTGCTGTGACGTCATGGCCAAAGGCTGTTGGCCGGGCCCGCAGCGAGTCGTCCATCTCCTCTATACCAGGTTGCTGATTCACGCTGCGAACTTCTGTAGGTATACTGTACCGCTCTGTGCTCCGCGTCACCTCCGGCTGGTCGTGCGAAATCCACCACTGCTCTCTGCAAATTAGAAGGAGCAGGTCAGTGGTCAGTCCCGACTCGTGTTCTCGGCTCTGCTAACCACATAGCCACGGCTCGTCTTGGACACGCAGGTGGATCGGAGCTTGCCGTCGGTGAAGTCTTCGCAGCTGAACTCGGAGGGCAGGCAGCCTGCGGCACAGTCAGCAGACTGGCAAGCACCTGCAAGCAGCTGCCTGGCGGCGAGCTCGACGGTGGTCGAGGGCGAGTGGCAGTGGGCCGCCAACGACCAGCAGCTCCGGTCCGGCTCACTCGCACTCGCTGCCCGCCCGCTCGGCTGCTGCCTGCTCATCGGCGCCCGGAGCCACGCAGCACGACAACCTAATACACCACGATACCTGTACGCTCTGCTCCGGCAGAAAGTTGACACAAATCTATTGAAGAGAGTACGTGCGCCTTGCAGCTCTCCCATAGCCTGGCGCAGCAGCCGGGCTCGGTTGGGGGGGCTGTGGGCTCGGCCAGCAGCTCGTCGGCCGTGGGCTCATCGGCCGTGGGCTCGTCGACTGCAGAACAGATTAAAGCGGGGCGCTCACTCAGTTGCGCTATCCACTGACACTGAGCCCAACAGCTGAGCCGGCACGGCGCGCACAAGACCAACCTGAATGAGATTGAACGACATGAGGCTGGGGAGGGCCAATAAAGCAGAACTAGTCGATAAGGGCCCAGTAAATGCATAAAGGAGCAGTCTCGTGTGTTTTCAGTCTCACTGGCGGTTGGTCTCGTCCTAGCCTTCTGTGCCGCGGTAGCAATGAGTGAGGTGGAGATAGTACGGATAGTGTTGCCCCCCCCCCCCTCCGCTCCCTCTCTCCCCGTCCGTGGACACGTTGGTTTATTACGACCACTTACTTGTGGGCAGTCTGGTGGGCGACGGGTACGGTGTTACCGGGCGTTTGAGGAGGTCGCAGTGGGCTGTTGGCTGCGTAAAGAAACGGAAGGAAGTTACATTGCGATAGAATACTTCATGTCTGAGCAATTAGCTTCCGGTCCCCGTGCGTGAGCGCGCTGGAGTTTGCTGTTCCCCCACCCTAAAAATGCAGTTACGACGTTTCACGGAACCGTTGGCGAGAGGTGAAAGTTTAGGTTTCCATGCTAGATTAATTCTTGTAATACATTCAAAACTTGACGAATTAAGTGCTATAGTACTAACCGCAGGGCAGGCCGGGCTGATCGTGAAGCCTTGCGCCTCCATCCACGCAAACACCTCCCTTATGGATTTAAACACCGGGACCGCGACTGTCGTCGGTCCCGGTGTTTCTTCTGTTTTCGTCGGCACCCGCCGTTTGGACAAATCTTACGCGGCGGCTAGGGCCGTGGTGCTGGACCGCAGGCTGAAATGAAATAAGGAAAAGTAATTACAATCATGACAATCATGTACCGGGTGTAACTGAATGCGCAGCAGTGTTGCGGGATTGCATACCCGCCAGGGCTGCAAGGGCCATGGCGTCTCACGAGCAGGCGATTAGGCGAACCTGCAACACTGGTGCGTGTTCTCTGTTAAACCCGGTATATTCATTATAATTCTCGTTACAATCATCTACAACGTTATCGATTCGATTTCGCGTAAATCCGGGCTCCCCCCACATGTAAAGAGACAGTCCCTCCGGGTATACTGGCCCGACTGGCAGCCCTAACAGAAAACGACCACCCTCCGAGGTCCCTTTTTTGAAATCCCTCAGATGTCCCTTTTCGAAGTCCATCGGAAGTTCCTAAAGGGAGCAAAAAAGGACTTAGGGATTTCATATTCCCTGGACGTTTGAAATCCCGCGGAAGTTCCGCCGACGCTCTGAACCAATCTTTGCTCCAGGCCGTTAGAGAGCTCTAACATGTCTTAAAATACAAACAATAGGTGCCCAAATACATATATATAGTATACATACAGGCCCTGTGATGTCGTCTGACGTGTTAAAAATTGCCTAGGAAGCCTCCTTCACTATGTTCTGTGAATGATGCAAAATGTAAAATCACCGAGCAAAGGGACTTCGGAGGGATTTCACTTAAAAGGGATTTCTGAGGAATGACGATACGCTTGAAATCCCGTTTTAGTCCCCGAAAAATTGAGGGACAACTTTGGAACATAAGAGGGACAAAGTAGGGACTTCGTTTTCTGTTAGGGAGGCACAGGAGAATCATCAGCCCCTTCGCCGTAACTTACCACTGGTGCGCGGTGTACCGCCTCCACCTCCTCAGTTTTCTCTGTGTTGGTCTGTA
>NW_026267500.1:65161-65767 GCF_000697945.3 Frankliniella occidentalis
TCTGTGTTCTGAGATAAACGACCTGACCTTAATACGCGCCTGGTGTGCAGAGCACCTCGGTGCAGAGCAGAGCCGTGAGCGCAGCGGCGCCTCACTTTCGCCTCCGCCACCCCCCCGCACAAGGTCCGCCTCTTCTACACCTCTTTTCCTGTTTCTACATACGTTGCCCCCGTCAATACCTGCAAAAACTGCTTCCGTTACGGACACAGCGAGACACTCTGCCGCAGCCCCGCCGCTGTGGTCGTTACGCCAGCCTCGACCACGATACCGCCCACTGCGTGTCCGAAGTCCCCAAGTGCATCAACTGCAAAGGCCCCCACGCGTCTTCAGACCACGCTGCCTGCCCCAAGTACGCCAAAGAACGAGCTGCTACAGTCACTATGGCATCCCAAAATGTCTCGTACGCCGAAGCCACCAAGACCAACCGCCCCCGTCACGCTGACCACCGACCCCCTCCCCCCGCCCACGGGGAGACCGCGGGACCCGTGCCTCCCATGACTGGATGGGCCTATCCACGACCTCACCTGCATCAACGACGGCGCCGTCACTCGTGTCGGGGCCCCCGGCCAGCGCTGCACGGCCATCGACCTCGCCGTGGTCCCAGCA
>NW_026267500.1:65817-66119 GCF_000697945.3 Frankliniella occidentalis
GCCCTTAATACGCGCCTGCTGTGGCCGGTGGTTTTAATTCTAGAGCACAAACCTCTGGGGAAGCTGTTTCTGAGCTCTTGTTGCTCATTGCCCGTTTCTTGCTGAGTAGTACTAAAAGAAAAAGTGTAAAATTATTTAAAACCTAATTTGTCACAGATTTTTAGCAAGCACTTCCGCTTGGCTGTAAAAAAGTTAAATGGCGATTCCCTTCTCCTCTGAAAAGAAACCTTACTCTTCTTAATTCCCAGACGCAGCTGCCGCCAGGCGCGCAACACTGTCTTTACAGCCATGCCTGATGATTA
>NW_026267500.1:66169-66739 GCF_000697945.3 Frankliniella occidentalis
ACGACCTCACCTGCATCAACGACGGCGCCGTCACTCGTGTCGGGGCCCCCGGCCAGCGCTGCACGGCCATCGACCTCGCCGTGGTCCCAGCAGTCCGGGCCCTGCCCGCAACCTGGCTTCGCCTCTCCGACGCCCTCGGAGGTGACCACTTCCCCTGCGAGGTCCACCTCGCGGACCCCAGGACGCCCCGCCCCAGGCCCGCACTTTCTCGTCCACACGCCGGTGGTTGATGAAGGACGCCGCCGGCTGGCACGCCTACCGCGAGGACGTGACCACCCACGGCCCCGCCGTCACCGCCCTCGAGGCATCTCTCGCCTGCTCCACGATGCCGCCGACGCCGCCTTCCCACGCCGCCGCACCGGCCGTTCGCCCAACCCTCGCCACCGCTCCAAGGACTGGTGGACCGCCGCCACCCAAGAACGGCGCACCGCTCAGGACCGCTACCTCGCGTCCCGCACCCACGACAACTCCGAGGCCTGGTCGGCGGCCAAACGCCGAGCGAACGCCGTCACCCACCAGGCGAAGCGGGCCCACTGGACGTCCTTCGTCGAGAAGCTCACCCCCCCCCCC
>NW_026267500.1:67800-69222 GCF_000697945.3 Frankliniella occidentalis
AGACCTCACAGGAAGCATTGGCACCTGTCGTCTGATTCAGGAGAGCGTTCAAGAGGGGCTCTCCTATACCTACCGTATAGCTCCGTCCTCATGCGACAGGTACAGGAGAGCCCCTCTTAGTAACAGAGAAAGGGCGCCGCCTGCAGACGTGGAGGGTGCGAAGCGGTGCGAAGTGCGCAGGAGTAGCGGTGGCTGGTGGGTGGGGCTGGTGTCCTAGCAACAATAGGTCTGCGGCAGCCAGCGCATTGTGAATAGGGTATTTCACCTGACGCAAACCGGAACCAAAGAAGAACAAGAGTTCTTCCTGAACTCTTTCCTCCTTGGCGCTGATTGGCCGATGCCGACGAAGTTCTCGGACCCGACACTAGGGGTCGACCGCCCTTGCGGCGAGCTCATGAACTTCGTCGGCATCGGCCAATCAGCGCCAAGGAGGAAAGAGTTCAGGAAGAACTCTTGTTCTTCTTTGGATCCGGTGTGCGTCAGGTGAAATACCCTATTGTGATTGAGTGTTCGGTTTGGAGTTGCCCGCATGGGATCTTGCAAAATAAAGCTCCGTTAAAGGACGTATCGTGAAAGCAGATGATACTGAATGTCTGATAAATTTCTAGAGTGTTCTTGTTTAACGTAAAATGTGTTCGCGTTCGCAAGTCCCCCAGACAGAGCACGAGAACTTAACGATAACGATACGGTAACGTTAATAGGGTGTTCCAGGATATCTAAAACGGAAGTGAAAAAGAACAAACGCACTGACTTTTCTATTTCTGTAATGGCTCTGATTGGTCGTCCTGATCACGTGCCACTTCGGCCTTTCTAGTATGGAAAACTGCCAGATCAGTTTCGAGCTCCCCTCCATATTTGAGAGGTTAGAATCGGATCAAACTACCGTGGTAAATTCTCATACTGAACATGCGGAAACAGATAAGTCAGTGAGTTTGTTCTTTTTCACTTCCGTTTTAGATAGCCTGGAACACCCTATTAACGTTACCGTATCGTTATCGTTAAGTTCTCGTGCTCTGATTTCTGGGGGACTTGCGAACGCGAACACATTATACGTTAAACAAGAACACTAGAAATTTAACAGACATTCAGTATCATCTGCGATACGTCCTTTAACGGAGCTTTATTTTGCAAGATCCCATGCGGGCAACTCCGAACCGAACACTCAATCACAATTCACAATGCGCTGGCTGCCGCAGACGTATTGTTGCTAGGACACCAGCCCCACCCACCAGCCACCGCTACTGCTGCGCACTTCGCATCGCTTCGCACCCTCCACGTCTGCAGGCGGCGCCCTTTCTCTGTTACTAAGAGGGGCTCTTCTGTACCTGCCGTGCCGCATGAGGACGGAGCTATACGGTAGGTATAGGAGAGCCCCTCTTGAACGCTCTCCTGAATCAGACGACAGGTGCCAATGCTTCCTGT
>NW_026267500.1:69987-73503 GCF_000697945.3 Frankliniella occidentalis
GGAGGGACTGTCTCTTTACATGTGGGGGGAGCCCGGATTTACGCGAAATCGAATCGATAACGTTGTAGATGATTGTAACGAGAATTATAATGAATGTACCGGGTTTAACAGAGAACACGTACCAGTGTTGCAGGTTTGCCTAATCGCCTGCTCGTGAGGTGCCATGGCCCTTGCAGCCCTGGCGGGTATGCAATCCCGCAACACTGCTGCGCATTCAGTTACACCCGGTACATGATTGTCATGATTGTAATGACTTTTTCTTATTTCATTTCAGCCTGCGGCCCAGCACGACGAGGCGGGCCCTAGCCGCCGCTACAGATTTGTCCAAACGGCAAGTTTCTTGAAAATTTTAGGAGATTAACTGCTTGTTTTACTGAACAAGTTATGCGCACGAGATCTTGCTATGCTACTTTTCCCTTATTTCATGTCAGCGCGTGCCGACCAAGGAGGCAGCAGAAACACCGGGACCGACGGCAGTCGCGGTCCCGGTGTTTACATCAATCGGTGAGGTGTTCGCCTGGATTGAAGCCCAGGGTTTTGTGGTTCGCCCGGCCTGCCCTGCGGTTAGTACTAGCACTTAATTCATCAAGTTTTGAATGTATTACAAGAATTAATCTAGCATGGAAACCTAAACTTTCACCTCTCGCCAAAGGTTCCGTGAAACGTCGTAACTGCATTTTTAGGGTGGGGGGGGGGGCAACACTAACCGTACTATCTCCACCTCACTCATTGCTACTGCGGCACAGAAGGCTAGGACGAGACCAACCGTCAGTGAGACTGAAAACACACGAGACTGCTCCTTTGGCTCCGTCCACGCCAAGCGGTGAGGGCTTTTTTGATGGTCTCCGATTTTGTTCAAAATCGGCTCAGACCTAGGTCTACACTAGTCTAATAACGTCACAAAAGGAAAAAATTCTATCTTAAACCGTTTGGCCGCCACCGCGCCACAAACATCGACATTTTTCGGCTACTTTTGTGCACCGCTATTTTCAACTCGCTCTAGTTTTGCTCCCCGTGCACGCAGACAAAAAAAATTTTAACCACGGGTAGAGGCGTTGTTGGGCGTCAAGTAGCCGTACGCCAAAACGATGCGCGGGCGTGGGCGCGGCGTTACGGACCCGCCGTAGGGGCCTAACACAAAATCGACAAAATCTTGAAAAACGCATTTTTTTTATTGATTTTTTTTCATGACATCCTGCGCTTATATACTAGCAACATCTTCACAAAAATTCAGAGTGGGCGCTCAATGGGATCACGTTAATCCCATCGAAAGAAGAGTTTTGCCGCGCCAGCAGCTGTTTGAGAGCGCGCGCGCAGCGCGCGCTGCCCGCCCGGCAGGGCGGGGCGGGGCCGGCTCGAATGCTAGGGTGACCACTCGGCACTCAGCGTCTCCCTGTCAACACTTTGCCACCATTCGCTCTGTATTCACACTTTTTCGACATCGTTTAGACTACGATTTAGACTACGATTTACTGATGACTGTACTCACGTTACTTCTTCGGCTTGCGACGTGTGATGTTTCTTTCGACGGACGTAGGCGACATTGAGTACAATCTGCACTCGAGCTTGAGGGGCGCCAGGGGCAGGAAGTAATGGAAGGACATTGTGCCTGGAATGGTGTTGAGGTTTTCGATGCGGGTGGCGAGTTGTGCTGTCACTTCTGCTGCTTCTTCTGCTACTTCTTTGTGACAAACCAAAAGTCCATTTTGAGATGTTCAGTACACCACTCGAACAGCTCACGAGGGGTGCCGATAAGATTTTGGAATGGACTTTGCATACAAGCACGGCGCGCCTCGCGTTTCACTGTTCCGCCCACGCCATCACATGCATTTTTCCCAAGGGAAGTTGCAAAGAAATTCCACTCGGCTTGCATTCCAAAGTCTTCCTCAAATAAACACAAATTTTGAAAATTCTTCTTGTTTTTGTAGTGAGCACTGCAGCCGTCACTGATGAAAATGATTTTACGCACTTGTCCTAACTTTAACTTTAAGTACTCGATCAAACGTTTCTGGAAGTTGTAGACTGACATCGTGTCGTGGTCCCTACAGTCAGATATTACCACGTACGACAGATGTTTTATTTTGTCACTTTCACTGTCAAGGTAATAACAAACAAAGGGGTGGATAGTAACTTGCGCGTTATTCCAGTGTTGCCCTTGTACACTGTTTTGGATGGCAAATGAATAATTTTCAGCAAAATCGCCACAAACTAAAACTTCACCCGGCACTAAATCTTTCTTCTTTTCCCGCATTGCTGAATTTTGCATTCGGGCAAGGAAGTCATGCCACGATAACTCCTTTATACTCCTGATGAAAAAATTGACAAAATCTAATTTTGTTACGATTTAACATGCAAAGTTGTGCGATTTTCGACTTTCTCCCAGTGGCTAAACTGAACTATTTCACAATTTAAACTTTCGGTAAGAACACTTTCTATTGTCTGTAACTTGTCGTTGCACACATCACACTCTCTTGAATAACACTTCTCAGTGGCCGGGTTGCAGAGAGTGTGAGCTAACGCATGGTCAACAGAGATAAATCTACAGCGCACATCTTCTGGGGCTTCCCTGAGGAGGGGACGTGGAGCGTGGCACTGAAGGGTCACATTCTGGTGCTCCTCACAATCACAAACGTTTTCCATCCCCGTCGGAGGCACATACACACACTGACGCGGGCGAAGCTGGGCAAACTTGGAGCGTCCGATTTTGTGTTGGGGTGGTTATCGTGATATAACTTTAGAAGTACGTCT
The DNA here is from genome assembly GCF_000697945.3 of Frankliniella occidentalis. NCBI lineage: Eukaryota > Metazoa > Arthropoda > Insecta > Thysanoptera > Thripidae > Frankliniella > Frankliniella occidentalis. Next base: position 72,736 of record NW_026267500.1, read on the forward strand.
AAATTGCATAGCAAAAATTTCTTTTGCAACTGGACTTTGTTGCCATTTTCATCCTTCACAGTAATCGCTTGCTTTACACCCGGAGTACAGTAACTAATTGTCTTATCCTCATAAAATTCTTTAACACAGTCAATAATTTCTGCACTAGTTTTGTTGTAGGCATTGCGAGGGGGGAGTTTTGGGAAAATTGTGCCCTGCTCGTCCACGAGACACCGCGCACGATTTGCCAAGCGCCAGGACACTCCCAGCTCGCGAGACAACGCGCAGTACTCCAGGAGGGTGGGAAGAGGGAGAGAATGTTTAGTTTTTCACTAGGAGTCACACACGTCACCATCTTCTCCTTGAGCTGGCCGATGATGTACGCGGCGTCCTCGGCGGTGTACTTGCCGATGTGTGGGATTACTGAAGCAACGCGCCCCCTGGGCTCGGGGTCCGGTTCGATCTCCGCTCAAGAGCGAGCTCGGCGCCTACATCGCCGTGCTGTTCCACGGCGAGCCTCTGCCCTGACCCGCCCACCTGCTGACCTGCCGGAGGGGGCAGGGGGCCCCAACTCCGGAAGTGCGTGTAATACGAATAACAAACATCACTGAATAATCGCTAATATCGACTGAATATTTTAGATATTAATTCACTCGTGAACCGTGAATACTCGAAGTAAGTGCCCCCCCGAAGCCGCCTGTAACAGCCGGTCCCAGCCACAAGCCAGGCGCGGCGGCGCAGCCCGCTGTGTTCGTTCCTGGCGCCGCCGTACATGGGGCCTACGGGGAA
>NW_026267500.1:77623-84257 GCF_000697945.3 Frankliniella occidentalis
GAAATCGATCTAGAGTGTCTCGAGCCGAGATATTGTAAAGACAAAATGCAGACGCCGTTGAGTCTTTTTCGAGACTTTCTGGAGACGGTTTCAGAGACGGCGTCGAGACTTTAACTAGTCAGTGTAGAGATACTTTGGAGACATCGCAAATTTCTCAAGAACGGCTGTTTTCTGTCTCAGGATTGAGACATTATGGAGACAGCGTCGAGCCGTTTCTCTCGAGACGGTTTGGAGACAATCTAGAGACGGGTCGAAGATGAACCCGTCAAAAGGGAGGATACAGGGCTGCTGAGCCATGGCGGGAAGTGACGTCGGTGAGTGAGTTGAGTAAATTCGGCAAAACGTCAGGCGAGTGTGCGCGCCGTTGACCATCCGTTTGAACTCTAGAAGCCGGAATCAGCATCATCAAAAATTGTAGCCCGCCATTTTCAGGCGGGGAACTTGGGGGAGAGTCGCCCGCAGGCTCTCATAGTACTGTCGTTGCCAGGTCCGCTCGCGCAAGACTATCGTGCCCAGATGCCGAAGCGCCAACTATTGGCATGGCAAAGAATTTCTCGAGATATTTTGGGGACATGTTTGAGACATCGTATAGTCTACCACAGACTCTCTCAAGCTATCATGGACGCATTGTAGGGGTACAACTGCTTCGCCAATAGGTGGCGCTTTGGCATCTGGGGACGATCGTCTTGCGCGAGCGGACCTGACAACGACAGTACTATGAGAGCCTGCGGGCGACTCTCCCCCAAGTTCCCCGCCTGAAAATGGCGGGCTACAATTCTTGATGATGCTCATTCCGGCTTAGAGTTCAAACGGATGGTCAACGGCGCGCACACTCGCCTCACGTTTTGCCGAATTTACTCAACTCACTCACCGACGTCACTTCCCGCCATGGCTCAGCCTTGTATCCTCCCTTTTGACGAGTTCTTCTTCGACCCGTCTCTCGATTGTCTCCAAACCGTCTCGAGAGAAACGGCTCGATGCTGTCTCAGTAGTAAGCAGGGTACCTTATTGTAACCTTATTGTCACTGGTACCTTATTGTCACGGGCTGGGGTGGGGGGTCCCCTCGAGGCGGGGGGATGGGTGGAGTGAGGGGGTATACGTTATTCCGTTCGGGGATATCAGATGCGCCCGTGCGAGAGCCTGACCCACGCCCCCCGAGGGGCTCAACCTCGGAGGGGCGTAAGTGCAGGTCCTCTCTCCTCCGGGTGCAGGTCGGGAATCCTCATGGTTGCGGGGAGGGGGTGGGGTGTCTCCTCGGGGTGCAGGGATGGGTTGCGTCAAATCCTCTTGGTGCCTTATTGTCACGGGATGGATCCTCCGCGCCCAAATTCAAATGATCGCTCTGGTGGCGGGTTGTGGAACTACAATAGGGAATGCCAAAGTGTTGTGCGCATGCTCGGGCCAGCTGATGGACCACCGGCCGGGTTCCCGCCAGGATCGCCTCCCCGACCGAGACGTCGTCGGCACAAGACTGCGCCCAGGGGCTTCGGACCGCGCGGGGGCATCACTCCTGGCCCTCCTCAGACAGGCGGACCTGCGCGCCCTCACCACCTGGCGCCAGGCCCGCGACTGCTCGGTGACGTGGAGCCGGGCGGGAGCCCGCGGACACCCGGACGCCCACGAATCCCAGGTCGACCACATCGCCGTGGACTGGCCGCACATCGGGACGGTCCAAGCTTCCTTCAGCCCTCTATTCCAGTTCGACCACGCCCTGGTCACCGCGGAGCTCCAGCTACCCCGGGATGGAGACCCACCGCTCCTCCCCCGCTGGGCCCCACCCCCTCCGGCTGGAGCAGACCGACAACGGCGGTACCGGCAGACGTGGAATCTTGAGGGGCTGTGTGAGTCTGCGGACACTCAGATTGCTTTCAGGAGTGCACTGGTGGACGCGGTGCTGGCAACGATCGTGGACAGGACGCCGACGGTGACCTGGCGCCACCTCCAATGGGCCCTCCTCACCGCGGCGAACGGGGTGCTCCTCGCCACGCCGTCCCCGATGACTCCGGGCCGAGGTGCGGCCGAGGACCTCCATGCGGCGGCGCAGCGCAGGGTGGAGCGTCATCCTGGGAATCTGCAGTCGGCCGCGGCGCTGCGCTGCGCGAGGCCAACACGGCGAGGGCCCGGGCTCGCACCGCGCACGAAGCACACAAGCGACGGCGCCTGTTCGCTGCAGTCCAAGGGGAGCGACCGGCCCGTCGAATGATTGCAGTGTACCGGTACCTTCGCAGGACGCGTCGGAGCGGCGGACCCCGGCCCCAGGGGCTTACCATCCGCGATTGGGAGGCGTACGTGCAGCGGCTCGCGGCAGGGGAACAGGTTAGGGTGGCCCAAAAAAAAATCAAAATATTCGGAGAGAGCAACGCCGGTCAAAATCAAGTAGTGGACGAAAAATAAAAGCTTACGTGTTTTTTCCTTTGGCTGTGAGATCACTCTAAACAACAGCTCAAAGCCCTTGAAGTTTAGACAGGGTCCTAAGTGCAATAGGCGAGGTATTTCAACTCGAAGTTTTGCGCCGATTTCAACGAGACGGATATCACCTTATTCGTCTTTTTGTGCTGAAAAAGAATATGTGTCTACGCGGGCTGTAGGTGCTACGGTTCAGATTTTATGGCGTTTTTACTTCAATCGATTTTCAGAAAAGTGCAATTTTTAAGCATTTTTTGTCTGTTTCGGGGCCCCAAGCGATCCCAAGCCGACACCTAGAGCTGAAATTACTTGCCCTTGTACCAGCCAAGATTCTCGAACCCCGACACGTGCATTGGAGTGCATTGCCTACCCCCCAGGGGCACGGAATTCTCTCGAATTCGACACAAATTGGAGTTGGGGTGAAAATAGCGAACTGAGACGATAAAAATCAACGTCAATGGGCCCAAATGCACTCCTTTATCAGCAGGCAGCGCCAAAAAAAAAATTAAAAAAAAGAAAAAAAAAATAATCGAGGGACAAATCTACGTCAGATAAATTCTTTAATTATTTTGTACATTCTTCGGACGTAAAAATTCATAAGGACATTTCTATCCACCACAGTGAATGTTTAAATGGAACCATATGTTCCCATTGCTGAGTAGCAATACCAAAACAAAAAACTGACTGCACTCAAAAATAATAACAAAAATAAAGTATTCAAAAAATGACTAGAAAAGAAGAGAAATAAAGACAAAAATATTTGACATTAGCACCTGTCGGTTGAAACATAAATGTGGGTGATAAGGGGAGATAACTTTCTCTACACAACATAAAAATAGTATGACATATCACACGTCACTAAAAGTATTTGAGTTGCACATTCTGAATTTCACTCTACTCTGGTGATGTTGGAATGAGACCTTTTGTTCAGTACATTTTGCTGAGTAGCATTACCAAAAGCAAAACAAGTGACTGCACTCAAAAATAATAATAAAAAATAAATTATACAAAAAAATGACTAGAAAAGAAGAGAAATTAAGACAAAAATATTTGTGACATAATCACCTCTCGGTGCAAAAATAAATGTGGGTAATAAGAGTAGATAACTTTCTTTACACAACATAGAAATAGTATGATTATCACACGTTACTAAAAGTATTTGAGTTGCACATTCTGAATATCACCCTTCTTTGGTGATGTTGGAATTAGACGACGGTGCAGTTCAACTACTTGGAGGAGCTGCTGCAGTGATTCCTCTTTCTTATATAAAGTGTTGATGTACTCCTTCACTAAACCAACACCTCGCTCCGCAATGTCATTGACAACAACCAAGGACTCGCACACTTCTTTCCCGTGAATGTAGGTCTCCTCTTCTGGCCAGTTCTCTGGTGATGTTTTCAGAAATTCAGTAGAAATGCACAATTTTTCAAAGAAGAACAGTGATTTCTTCGTTACAAGGTCGGAAATGCTGGACTCTTGTGATACCGAACCAGGATTTCGTTTGACATGTTGGCTAGAAGGAGAATTATTCTGCAATGCACTTGACATTTTTTTCTTTTCTTCGACCGGAACATCGGGATCAAAAAATGCCAGACAAATCAAGTGCTCTCCTAGATACCACAAATGATTTTCTAGTTTGTAGAGTGCAGCCTTAGCCAATGGTGCAATCGACGTACGCCTCTGCAAGACAGCACAAAATTATTGTCATTCTGGAAAATCACGTAATCTTAATGCGGACCAAAAAAAATTTAATAAAACCATTCTTATAATTACCCTAGACATTTCCTGCAAGCGCTTGTATAACACAAGGTCAAGTCTAGGAGCCGTAATAGCATTAGGTGCTGAAAACCAGTGAACAGCATGAACAATAAAAGCATACACACATATTTGGCTGAGGCCCTTCTTTTGTGAAGCAGAAAGGGACAACTGGTTGCGGAACAGCCAAATCTTGATTGCATATATCGCATACATCATCCACCTAGTTTTGGACACAGCGCCTGGACGCCTGAAGTGTATTCCACGAGGGGGAATTCCACCACTAAAAATTATCAGCAACTCAGCCAGCTCCAGATAGTCATCTCTGGGCTGTCTCTCCTATAATAATACGAGATCTGATCAACAATCAGTATATTTCGTGTACAGTACAAAAACCTCGAAGAAGTACCATTAGTAATTATTTCTTATTTTAAGAAAAATCCAATTATTGACGACTTTTGTCATAGAAATTCGGCCTACTCTAATGATATTTTGTTTAGTAATTTGGATTTTCGTTTAACAAATGACTAACGGAATACTTGCCACTATTTGTTTTGTCAAAAATGCAACTACAGTCTCCTTTTCCGTTTCAATAGCTGTCTTAACGGCTCTGTCTGTGGGTGCTGCTCTGAACTTTTGAACGTCGATATTTCTCCAACTTGATTTAAAATCTTTAAAAAGCTGCACTTCAGGGCTATTAAATGGGCCTATTGCCGTGGTCACTGCAGCCTGCAATGGGATCTCAAGTACGTGATGGCGGCAGGCCAAGTATATAAGTTCTCTACCTAAAAGGTTCTGGAAAACCTTAGCGGCACCCCCTTCATGGCCAGTGTTAGCAGCTTCAGTGTCTGAACACAGGCATGCTAAATTGTCCTCTAGACCCCAGTCTTGAACGGCTTCTAAGAGAGCTTGTCCTTGAAGTGCGCCAGTGCCCCTTTTAAGAGCGGGAACACACAACAGTTTGTCTATGTTTGGCCCAGAAACTAGTATTGGGAGCCGATCAAACCGCTGTTCGTTGTGAATGTCGGGCAAGATCTTTCCGTCCCAATGCAGAGTTAATTTGCACTTCGGCTGAAAATTTTGCTTGATATTGACACATATCTCTTTTCTTGCTTTAGCCCTTAGTCTTTGCACTGATGATCTGCTCATTGTGAACTTAACTTCTTTGCTGGATATCAGTGGACTAATAGAAATGCCAATTATATATGTGGCTTTTCTGTCACTAACTTTTGCTCGATCTAAAGCAGCTGCCAACTCAAGTGTTAACACAATTGTTTTCCCAGTTGGTTTCTCGGTATTTGGACAGGGATCAGTACTGCTTGCATCCGAATCACTATAGTCTGAGGAGTTCAATTCACTGCTGGCACTATCGGGAATCACTCTGAGTAGCTTTTGCTTTGGAACTGGTTTTGGGAAAGTGTTTGAGCTTTCATTACGGCTAACATCAAAAACAGCTCGGCACCTCTCAATGAAATCCCCTTCTCTAGCTTCTTGCGCTACACTGCGCCGTTTTCTGTTTTTGCAAATTTTCAGCCAGTCATTGTGTAGCTTTTCAAGCTTAATAATAGACTTCAAGAGCTCTCTTCTGCCCCTTTTGGGCTGAACTTTCTCCCAAACACCATACAACTTGTTGATTGTGCAACTTGCAGCCGCCCTGACATAATCCCTTGCCCCTGATTTCTTGCCTTCTTTTAAGTTAAACAGAAACACTTGTAGTACTTGGACTTTAGTAGGAAGCTTTGTACCCTTTCTAAGAACTCTGTTATCAAAATCCTCCGAAATACTCCCAATCAAATAAACGTCCATTCTGAACCTGCGGGAAATTATTGGCATTATCTGACAGCTTGACTACATTGACAGTAGATTTACGATAATTATGATACCAAATGTTTGCCATCACTCCGATTTCCTCCAATTTTCTCCGATTATATCTAATTTTCTCTAATTTTTACCGATTTTTCTAATTTTACGAATTTTTTTGAAGTTTTACTGATTTTCACCAATTTAAACCGATTTTTAGCAGTTCTTACCCTTTTTTCTGCTTTTTGCCGATTTTAACTGATTTTTACCAATTTCTCTGATTTTTACCAATTTTGACTAATTTTGTTCAATTTTTACTAAAATTAACACTCTTCAGCCCTCTTACCTCTAAATATAGAAGAAAATGCGCGCAGCTCTCCAATATCACACTTCGTGCGCCGACCCGTACCTGAACGCACTGCGCGAGGCGCATACACACGTCACGAAACCACGAAACCTGTGCCGACTGGTATAGCTGCACAAACTGCGCACGACGCGTAGTGACCTGCACAGCACAGTCCGCCCGAGAGAGAAACATGCTCTGAACGGTTACTCACGCAGCAGCAGAAGTTAAAAAATCGGGGGAAGGAACACACACATGATACCCGGCGACGTAACCTATCCAAGCCTGTTCAAACCTGTCCAATCCTGTCCAAATTTTGTCAATATTTT
>NW_026267500.1:84307-88940 GCF_000697945.3 Frankliniella occidentalis
AAAACGACCCTGAAAATCCCAGGTCGCTATCTCAATTCTTTCTCGAGTTATCGTGCGGACAGACGGACAAACAAACAGACAGACAAACAAACAGAATGAAACTTTTCCGGTCAGTGGAGTAATGGGCTTCGCTAATCGCTCAGCCAACTAGAAACCCGCTTAGAGGGGCACGCGGTGCGAATTTCTGTCATATCATCTTCCTATGTTATGATTATTCGCGTCGCTCGCGAACATGCGATATTATCGATTTTATTGATTCTTTCCAGTCAAGTTTGTATTTAGTATGTATATTGAAGTTTTTTTATTGTTATTTACCGATATTTTTTTATACTGAGGATCTATCTCCCCTCCCCCGATCCGCCTTTTTGGTTTTTGTCGCTGGTATACCGCGGGCTGTTTGGCATGGTTAATGCAAAAATTGCCGCACCGCACAGAAGTTAAAAATTGGTGTTTCAGATGGTAAATGTAATCCAGTCTACCCTACCTCCACGGTCTTCAGTATATCATTAGGTGTGGTAGAGATCCTTGGTAGAGATAACCTCGGTAGAGAAACTTGGTAGAGATCATCGGCAGGAAACCTCGGTAGAGATCCTTAATAGGGCGCGGGGGAGGGTGGCACAATAGTGACCTCCCCCCCCCCCCCTCTATCCGCCTCTAGGTTTTCGTCGCTGGTATACCGCAGGCCTGTTTGGCATGGTAAATGCAAAAATTTCTGCACCGTACAGGAGTCTAAAATTAGCGTTTCAGATTGTAAATGTAATCCGGTTCACCCTACCTCCAGGGTCTTTAGTATATCGTTAAGTGTGGTAAAGATCCTTGGTAGTGGACCTCGGTAGAGAACCTTGGTAGACATACTCGGTGGAGAAACTCGGTAGAGAAACTTGGTAGAGACTAGCTAGATGTACGCCAGACCACGTCTCGCGTAACAGGCTTCGCGATATCTCACGAAACACTGTTACGCTGCGACGCGCCTGGCGCACATAGGCGCACTAGGCCTGCGGCGCTGACACCCGAGACGGGTTAATGGGAGTGTATATACAATTTTTTGAAAGAAAGTGTTTTTTTACGATTTATTAGACCATTTAGTCATTTTCACCTCATGTTTGTCAAGAAATGCCCTCTAGCACCCAAACGGTAGAAGATACAGCCAAACGGACGAAATTTTCGCCCCAAGGACTCTACTTTGATGAGTTACCCCTTAGGAAACAGTAAAAAAAAACAACTTTAAAAAACGTCATTTTGGGGACCTGTGGTTTTTGATTTTTTTTAAAGTCAATTTTTGAGCTAGAATGCTCATCTTCGAACTCGATCTGTCTTTTTATGATACAAAACGACCCTGAAATTCCCAGATCATTCTCTCAATTCTTTCTCGAGTTATCATGCGGACAGACAAACAGAATGAAACTTTTCCGGTCAGTGGAGTAATGGGATTCGCTAATCGCTCAGCCAATCATTAGCAGAAAACCTCGGTAGAAATCCTTACAAGAGAACCTAGGTAGAGAACCTCGGTAGAGAACCTTGGAAGAGATCAGCAGCAGAAAACTTTGGAAGAGATCCTTAAAAGAAAACCTAGGTAGAGAACATTGGTATAGAACCTCGGAAGAAAACCTCGATAGAAAACCTCGGTAGAGAACCGCGGTAGAGAAACTCGGTAGAGATCCTTGGTATAGATCCTTGGTAGAGATCCATAGTAGTGGACCGTAGTACAGAACCTCAAGTGGTTGATGAGGCGTAGCAGGTGCTCCAAGGCGAAGGTGAGAAGGTTGCGGAGCATCAGGATGGTCACGTCGTCCTCGCCGGGCGCAGTGTCGGAGCAGGAGGCGAGGGCTGTCTTGAGGTTGCCCAGGGTGAAGGGCTGAGAGATGTCAGTCGGGTCGAGGAGGGCTGCTTCGGCCGGGTCCGGGCGAGGCTGGGGTGGCGGTAGGTTGGCGGTGGGCGGGGCGTAGCCGGCGAGAAAGTCCTCGAGCCAGAGTCCCGGGGAAGGGTTGGGAGGAGCCGCGTTGGCTTGGCGCCGGGCGACGCGCCAGAGCGTTCTCATGTCGACCCGGAAGGGTGAGCTTCTCGACGAAGGACGTACAGTGGGGCCCACGCCTGGTGGGTGACGGCGTTCGCTCGGCGTTTGGCCGCCGACCAGGCCTCGAAGTTGTCGTGGGTGCGGGACGCGAGGTAGCGGTCCTAAGCGGTGCGCCGTTCTTGGGTGGCGGCGGTCCACCAGTCCTTGGAGCGGTTGCGAGGGTTGGGCGAACGGCCGGTGCGGCGGCGGGGGAAGGCGGCGTCGGCGGCATCGTGGAGCAGGCGAACAAAGGCGTCGTAGTGGTCGAGAGATGGCTCGAGGGCGGTGACGGCGGGGCCGTGAGTGGTCACGTACTCGCGGTAGGCGTGCCAGCCGGCGGCGTCCTTCATCACCCACCGGCGGGTGGACGAGCAAGGGCGGGCCTGGGGCGGGGCGTCCTGGGGGTCCGGGAGGTGGACCTCGCAGGGGTAGTGGTCACTCCCGAGGGTGTCGGAGAGGCGAAGCCAGGTTGCGGACAGGGCCCAGACTGCTGGGACCACGGCGAGGTCGATGGCCGTGCAGCGCTGGCCGGGGGCCCCGACACGAGTGACGGCGCCGTCGTTGATGCAGGTGAGGTCGTGGAGGCCCATCCAGTCATGGACGGCGACGCCGGGGGCGTCCGAGGAGGTTGAGCCCCAGGAAGGGTGGTGGGCGTTGAAGTCCCCGACGAACACGGAGCCGGGGGGGCGAGCCTGGAGAGAGTGGCCCAGGCGCCGGGAGGAAGGCGGTTGTCGCCGAGGGCGTAGAGGTTGACGACGGGAACGGCGCCCTTAGAGGTGTGGATGGTGACCGCTTGGGCCTCGAGGCCGAGGTCCGGGGGTAGGTCGAGAGGGCACTCCGAGTAGACGAGGCTGCTGTGCATGAAGAAGGCGACGCCGCGGCCCTGAGGGTGACGGCCGTGGAGGATCTCGTAGTCGTCGAGGCGAGCCTGGGTTGGCCTAAGGCCAGCTTCCTGAACGGCTGCCACCTGGATCTGGGGCTCCTCCAGGAGCTGAAGAAAGGGGGGTTGTTTTGGGGCTAGTGAGCGGGCGTTCCAGCTGAGGAGGCGAAGGGCAGCGCGCAAAGGTAGTCGACGGGTGCTGGGGGCACTTGAAATTCGGGCGGGCCGAAGGCGACGGCCGGGACAAGTCCCGAAGGGTGGGGGTGATGGCGGCCTCGATGGTGGCGGCGGGGAAGTTGACGGGCGTGGAGACGAGTTGGGGGAGAAGAGCTTGAAGGATCTTCGCCAGCAGGGAGGCGAGGAGGTCGGCGAGGGCGTCGGGGTCTGCAAGGGCGGTGAGTAGGGGCGTCAGAGACAAGAGGACACTGGAAATAGGTGCAGGGGCATTCCAAACTAGATTTATTAAAATAAAAGTGACTCCTTGGGAAAAATTATTTTTTTTTGCCGTAAAAATAGTCCCTATTAAGATAGATTTTCCTGATTTTTTGGAGCTCTGTAGCTCAAACGGTTCAGAAGTTATGGGCACTTGAAGTTTTTTAAGGGGTTTTCACTGAAATTTCGTAAAAATGTCCGTTGTCGGAGCCAGGACGCTCTAGGAGGTGATCAGGCATTTTTACGAAATCTCAGTGAAAACCCCTTAAAAAAACTTCAAATGCCCATAACTTTTGAACCGTTTGAGCCACAGAGCTCCAAAAAATCAGGAAAATCTATCTTAATAGAAACTATTTTTAGGGCAAAAAAAAAAAAAAAAATTCCCAAGAGGTCACTTTTATTTTAATAAATCTAGTTTGGAATGCCCCGTGCAATAAAAGCGTGCCTCGCCAAACATCTGGTCACTGGGCTCACCGAGGTTCGGGCCTGGTCCCCCGTGCGTAAGCGCACTAGCGGCTGCCGTCCCGAACGCCTATTGGTTTAGGCAGGATAGGGTGGGGAAGGGCTACCTTTGAGTCGCCCAGCGCAGGGGTCTCACTTACTCTCGCTTGCACTCACTGGTGCGACAAAGACAAGCTACACGACTGTCACGCAGAGGCGACCGCGCGCGGATCTTTGAAGGGAGCCGAGGATAGTCGGCTACCTGAGTCGAGCAAGCCAATGCTAAGCCGAGGCAGCGCAGAGAGCCGAGCCGAGCCGGGGGACGACCCGGCCTCGGCGCAGTACGCGACCCCCGAAGCTGCAGTACTCGAGCACCGAGATGCGCCGAAGCCAGTAGAGTCGAGCTTGTCCAGCCGGGCCCTTGGCCCCCGGGCCGAGCCGGGCCGGGGCACCCACGTCGCTTACGCGGCCGAGGGATCTCGCGTACTCCGAATGGCACGCGACACGATGGTACTTACGAGACATTTTGGGATGCCATAGTGACTCTAGCAGCTCGTTCTTTGGCGTACCTGGGGCAGGCAGCGCGGTCTGAAGACGCGTGGGGGCCTTTGCAGCTGATGCACTTGGGGGCTTCGGACACGCAGTGGGCGGTATCGTGGTCGAGGCTGGCGCAACGACCACAGCGGCGGGGGCTGCGGCAGAGTTTCTCGCTGTGTCCGCAACGGAAGCAGTTTTTGCAGGTATTGACGGGGGCAACGTATGTAGAAACAGGAAAAGAGGTGTAGAAGAGGCGGACCTTGTCCGGGGGCGGGGCGGAGGCGAATGTG
>NW_026267500.1:95143-96793 GCF_000697945.3 Frankliniella occidentalis
TTGCTTTCTAGAACTAGAGTAGTTACGACGTTGTTCTGAGATTCACGTCCTTGTGCGTTGTTGTTGTTCGTCTTTGCTGACACTGACCCTACACAAAAACCCCAATGCGGGACAAAATCGGGGACTAACACTTCCTATGAGTTCTCTAGCGAGACCAGGCAGTTGTTGGGCGAGTGAGCGGCGACGTGGTGATCGCAAAATCGCCCACGCTTTGGACGAGCGCTAGACCGAGCAACCAAAGGTGCTCGTCGTCGGAGTCGAGGCCTCGGCGGCCCTGCGCCCTGGCCTGGGCCACCTTCAGAACAGGCTTGGAGGAGTGTTGGGTGTATATTGTTTGTGGGGCTGGGGGCGCCTATGGGGCGTGGCTTAGCACACAGTAGTGATTGTTGGCGGGCGGGGGGAAGTTGGGACGAACAGCATAACGCACCGCTCCCCCGCGCGCCAAACATGCTGGTATAGACTAGATCGTCTAAAAAACCAATAATTTAAAATTAAAAAAAGATTTCTGATAACTCACAGGGTGCGTGTTCGTCCCTATGCTAGCAGAGCTTTTGCGCTGCAACAGAATGAGAACAAGAGAGCGAGAGTGAGGACCAGGATCTAACAAGCGTCGTCTGGGACGACGGGGACGTAATCCTCGCGCCCTTGCCACCACCAGCACGTGGGTGACAACGGCCATGAGTGGAATTACTGAAGCAACGCGAACCCGGGGCTCGGTTTGTTGTTCCCTGCATTCTCCTTCTCTTCGGTCTCACCGAAACGCTACAGACTAATCGACGCGTATGGGTACTAACCGGAGGCTTGGCCGGGGGGGCGCGCTTCTCCGGGGCTACGGGGTCCTCCTGGGAGGGGTGGGGGTGGGGGTTGCAGGATGATATATCCGCCATATGTGAGTCCTGCGTTTAAAACATACGTGGGCGGATATTGCGGCGATTGCCATTTTCTAGCAACTCACAGAGATTGTTGCAGCGGCCGTCCTGCTTCGACGTTTGCGTACTATAAAAAAAAAAGAAAGGCGTTCACAATCTTCACCACAGTTTCTGCAGGCGCGTCTGTTGGTGACCAGACACTGTTGAACAATGTCCCAAAACTATTTTTATGAGAAGCCTTCAAACATAACGTGCCTCACGCTGACCCGCTGACGCTGAAGTGCAAGTAAGTACCACTAATGTTATTAGAAAAGTCTACCCTATCCATTAAGTGGTACTCGCAAGGCGTCACCCTTCGCTGCCGAAAGTTAAACGGTGACCGATCGTTCTCTTAGTTTGAAAAGAATCTTACCTGTCCTGGAAGACTAGACATCCAGGAACTAAACAAGACATAAGTGTCATTCATGTCTTGAACGACTGGACATACCTGGACTGGACATCCCAGGACTGGACATCCCAGGACTGGACAAGCTTGGACTGGACATATCAGGAATCAGGACTGGACATACCTGGACTCGACTAGGCATATGTCCTTGAGGACTATGACTCTCTCCATCCGAGAGGATAAGGATACAGGGACTAAAAAGGACGCGTGTAGCCCGTGGACACAGGGACTAGGAAAGACATGCATGTCCTGAAAGCTAGGACATTCAAGGACTAGAAAAGACTCTCTGAAAATCCAACAGCATGCATTGCATGCGTTATATAAAGCATGCATGGT
>NW_026267500.1:103983-108721 GCF_000697945.3 Frankliniella occidentalis
TCTTACCGTTTTTGAGGAGTGCATTTGGGCCCATTGACGTTGATTTTTATCGTCTCAGTTCGCTATTTTCACCCCAACTCCAATTTGTGTCGAATTCGAGAGAATTCCGTGCCCCTGGGGGGTAGGCAATGCACTCCAATGCACGTGTCGGGGTTCGAGAATCTTGGCTGGTACAAGGGCAAGTAATTTCAGCTCTAGGTGTCGGCTTGGGATCGCTTGGGGCCCCGAAACAGACAAAAAATGCTTAAAAATTGCACTTTTCTGAAAATCGATTGAAGTAAAAACGCCATAAAATCTGAACCGTAGCACCTACAGCCCGCGTAGACACATATTCTTTTTCAGCACAAAAAGACGAATAAGGTGATACCCGTCTCGTTGAAATCGGCGCAAAACCTCGAGTTGAAATACCTCGCCTATTGCACTTAGGACCCTGTCTAAACTTCAAGGGCTTTGAGCTGTTGTTTAGAGTGATCTCACAGCCAAAGGAAAAAACACGTAAGCTTTTATTTTTCGTCCACTACTTGATTTTGGCCGGCGTTGCTCTCTCCGAATATTTTGAATTTTTTTTTGGGCCACCCTAGAACAGGTGCGTCCTCTCCACAACCCCCCTGGACCGACGTTCCCTGCACCCACGGCTGAGCAGGTGCGTGGCTACTTGGCGGGGATGAAGCGTCGCACGGCCCCAGGACCAGACGCGTTTAGTCACCACGGCCCTCGGCCCTCACGCGTGGAGCGAGGGGGCGGTCCCTCAGGGCCATGCGACGTTCGCTGTCCAACACGGGGGGCTGTTCATTTGCTACCCACTGTTTTGCAGGACACTCTGGGGTCCCGTGCCTACGGCTTCGCTCATCGTTTCACCCCCTTTTGGTCTCACCGCCAAACCCGGGTGCAACGCACATGTGACGAAGGGACAATATCGGAGGTGAACCCGCGTTCGTGCCTCAGAGTGGTTATCTATCTATCTATCTATCTATCTATCTATCTAAGTAATTGGGTCAATTTAGATGAAGTTGAAGGTTTAGGTTTTTCAAATGGTTTTGTTTATTTATTTATTTTCCTTGCTGTTACAATATGAGTCAATTGTTACATTGTCACATATACAACTAGTAGACAAACTAGCATATGGAAGGAAAGAAAAGGATACAAGCACGTAGAGTACAGATCCAAAATACAAATAGATACATACATGCTCACTCTAATTTCTTCTCAACGAGAAGGTACATAAGAGTGCAAATTATCACAGCAAAAATGAAAGAGGGAGGGTATTAAAAACAATTAGAACATAAAAGAGACAGTTAGAGATCACTAAATTCATAAGTTTCTAGTTCAATGAGATAATTTTTAACTAATTTTTGGAATTTGTTATAATTTTGTGTGCTTTTGATATGGGGTGGCAAACTATTTATATATTTACAGCCCATGTGTAATGGGTTGTTTTTAGCGAATGATCCTCGATAAAAATCTAAGTAATAGTCATTTGAGCTTCTAGTTCCAAATGTTTCTTGAAGAGCCCTTTGCATGATTCACCATAATTCAGTCCTAACATTATTCTAATGGATTGTTTTTGAAGCCTAAAGATTTTTGTGATTTTAACATTAGAGGAGTTACCCCATACGAGAGTACCATAACTTAGATGGGAGAAAATAAACGCATAATAAATTTTGAGCAAACAGTCCAGACTTAGACATTGAGGTGTTTGTTTAAGGAAATAATTTCCTATTCTTAGTTTATTAACAATATGTTCAGTTTGTTCTGTCCAATTCAGATTCTTATCTACAATGATACCGAGGAACTTAGCTGATAGATTTTCAGTCACTTTAAGACTGTCAATATTCAATGAGCAATGTGATGCATTTTTTGTATTTTTAAGCTGGAAAAGAAAACAATTTGTTTTGTCTACATTACATTTTAAATTTAGGTTAGTTAGGAATGAAATGACATTTTTCAGAATGATCTCGGCTTTGTTAGTGAGGTCACTGATGTTTTCTGCAGTTATAATTAAGTTTGCATCATCTGCATATAGGATAGGTGTGCAATGCCCATTTGTAAGGGTCATCACATATGCTTTAAGTTCCTTTCTGTTTTCCTTTGTAGATGCACACTCAGTTTTTAACTGCGTATCTGTATGCTCATTCTTCCACTCAGCAATAATTCTTCTTTCACCTTCAGTTTCTGTTTTTTAAAAAAAGTAGACATTGAGTCCTGTATTTGACTATAAGTTACTGTAAAGTAGGCATGTTTACTTACATTTTTGATTAGGAGATCTAAATTCTTTTTTTTTTTTTTTCTGAATTAGGATGTCGACATCTGAATCTTCAGATGATATATCAATTACTCCCTATTCGTTAGATTTTATTTCCATTTTTACTACTTTTTAAGTTGGGCAAGTCTGAAAGTCATCTGTATCATTGTTGGATGATCGTTTTTCAGAAAAAGATGATGTTGCATTATCTGGTTCTGACTTTGCATTTCCTTCATCTTCTTCTTCAGCGTTGTCACTTTTCTCACTCTCATGTAATTCTTCTTCTACTGGTGGATTGTCATCATTGGGATTGGTCTATAGAAAAAGTATAAATAAATGTTACCTGTAATTTGTAGTACAAGATGAGGGTCATGTATTGTGGATGCAGTAAAAGAAAATATCTTACTTCATTTGCTGTGCTAGAGTCGCCTTCCGTCGTTTTCTAGTAGTCCACTTTTTTTGTCGTGTTTTCATTCTTCACGTGCTGTCAGAACAAAAAGTAATTAACAATACATGAAAATTTAGCGTAAGTTTTGAAATAATGTAGTTGACGTGCCATTTGTGTCCATATTGGGTGGTGGTAACTGAAGTATGAAGCGTATACACCACATTTTCTCTTGTCATTACGTACAATCCAGTCCAGACAAGTTTTGTGGTGTGTCGTTATTGTGGATTTGTTTGATATATTTAAATTGTGCTGATTAAGATGTTTTTCCAAGGGTGATTTTGATTGAAGTGCGTTAACATCGAAATCACCCATTATCACTAGTTTTGTGGTTGAAATTTTAATTAATTTAGATAACCATTGTTTCCATGTAATAGTAGATGTTGTTGGCTTAGCATAAATACCAAAATAGGTATAGTTATTAATTTTTATCCAGACTGTTTCAATCTTACCGTTTCTGTCTTAAATCGACGCGTCCGAGCAACAATATCCTATCTGTTTCGCTGCCCCGAAAGACTAGCCTATCTGTTTCGCTGCCCCAAAAGACTAGCCTATCTGTTTCGCTGCCCCGAAAGACTAGCCTATCTGTTTTTCGGCGCTTTCTGCATCGCTGTTTTCTTTTTATTGTGAGTTTGCCAATATTAACAGGAAAAAAGTGAACACTGCTGAGTGTTCCTTGAAGATCAGGGTACAAATGGCAATTTTTATTATTTTTCTACCGTAAATTTTATCAAACCCACAATGAAAAGAAGACAGCGCTGCAGAAATCGCCGAAAAACAGATGTGCTAGTGTTTCGGGGCAGCGAAACAGATAGGATATTGTTGCACGGACGCGTCGTAATAGTGAAACATCCTGATTCTGAAATTAGAGCAGAAATATCTTTATGTACATAGACACATACTCCTGATGGTTTTCTTTTAAGTCCAGAATCTAATTTTTGCAACAAATTGAAATTGGGTAGTAATATTTTATCATTAGCGATCATCCTTAATTCACCAGAAAAGAGTAACCCAGCGTTCCAGAAATTTTTGTCGTTTACAATTAGTTTGTAGTGTTTTGGTAGAGACTGTACATTGTGACATACTGCTGAATATTCTAGTGATGATCTAATTTCTCTGAAAATTGGTATGATTTAGTTTGTCTTCCATCGATTCATTTCAATTGGAATGTAATCAGTTGTTTGTAGTGGTTTTGTTGGTACAAGATTTCCAATAATGTACAAGCCATTGCTAGTTGTTGCTCTTGAATATGCTACGTAAAGTAACTGTCTCGTCATTCTGCTAGACAACTTGTTTCATAGTTTGTCCTTGGCTTTTGTAAATTGTTATAGCATGTGCTAAAGTTAATGCGAATTGCATTCAATTTACCCTCAAAGAACAGTTTTTTCTAGGTTTTATTTTGACTTTTATTGGGTAAATTGGAGTCCATGATTGAGGAATTTGTTTACCTGTCATTAGGTTTTTATGTTTCTTTCTTGCCTGTATGCCAACATGTTCTTCATCAAATTTAATCCATAGTCTCAATGGTATTTCTTCATTTTTTGGCATTTTTTCCAAAATCTTTTTTTTTTAATTTTCCTGTTGCTCTATTGCATAGTCCATCTTCTGTGCCAATGTTGCAAGTTATCATGTACCTTACCTTGCATCGACCTTAAGCTGGACTGATGATGGCATTCCTGCTGTATCCCGGATCTTGCTATTTGCTGCAGAATACAATAGTTGTCGTTTTGCTAATTCAGTTCCATGACCTTCTAAAACATCTGATGCTGTGCATATGAATTCAGGATTATTAATTTGTTTGAGAGCCTGTTGGTTAAATGCATTAACATTATAATTTTTAGCAAAAAGATGTAGGGTGGGCCGGCCAGGGTAGGATCAGCCTTCCCTGGTCGAAAGCGAGGCTCCCCGAGCCCCACCTGGGGAGGGCGAAGGACAGACGAGACTTGCATGCAATTGAGCTTGCTGGTGTGCTGCGCCTTCCCCTGCAGATACGCTTGAACGGACCTGCTGCTTTGCTTCTGCTATTCCCTTTGCTCGCACTGCCCCCCTAC
>NW_026267500.1:108949-125543 GCF_000697945.3 Frankliniella occidentalis
ACCAAACCCACCCCCCCACAACCACCCAACCCCAACAGGCACATGACGCCCTGCCCAGCGCTACAGCATACAAGATCAAGGAGAAGGGTCTTGGAGGGAGTGCCAGGCCTCCATGTCCTCCAGATCAGCGATCATCACTGCGACCTCCTGGTGCAGCCGATCCAGGTCGCGCGCCACTTGGTCACAATCGCGCACGGCCTGGGCGTACGCAGCATCCTGAGCGACCTCCCGCGGGTCCGGATGCCGATAGGCGTACTCCTCACGACAAGGAGTGCAGGCAGGCGGACCCCGACGGCACGTGCGACATTCCTCGTCCCCCAAGGACGACTCCGGGCTCAGGGAGGACTCGACCGAGGTCGCATCGGGGCACCACGCCAGCTGCTCCGCTTCCTCTTGCCGAGCCTTCAACTCGGTCGCCTCGAGCGCCTCCTGGTCTGTGTCCGCGGGAGGGCCGGAGCTGGCGAGGCTCGGCGACCCGGCCGGAGAAAGCGCCATCACCTCCACCGCCTCGATGGACGGGGGCACGTAGGAAGCGACGGCGGAGAACGTGTACCGAGGCCGCGTCTCAGGTGACTCCGAGGATGACGACCCTACACACGTACAGGACAGCAGAGGTTAGTAGGTGGACCGGTGCTCCCCCCCCCCCCTTCCCACCCCTCCCTGTGCACTATGAACTCACTAGCGTACGTTGGACGAAAATACTGCCCTGGAGGGCGGCGCCGCACAGCACGCCTTGACGTCGAGGGCCCAGCCACGGCGAAGTCTGGAGACGAAGAGTCAGCCCCGTCAGGCGGCCCGGGCAAGCCCGCTACCCATGCTGTCGTCGATTCGGCGCGGCGTGCAGACTCGTCGGGCTGGACGGCATCTACGGCCGCGGGCCGGCGGAGTGGGCTGCGCGAGCGAACCACTGGCGGAGCCACGCCGCACTCTGCATTCGACAAGACACCACAAGCATCAACAACCACGACGTTTTCGTGAAGAAGGACCGGAGGCACAAGCACTTCAAAACCCGGGGCCAGCACAAGCGCAAGAACAAGTAAATGCTGAACAACAAGGGGCTGCTGCGCACCAGGGGCAACAAGTCCGAGAAGAAAACCTCAACGATGACTATCAGCGGTACGAGCTGCAAGGCCCGGACCAGGAGTACGAGAGACCTCGACGCCGATGGGCACCGTATCATTTAGAACGCCCTGAACAAGAGCGACGTTACCACGGCCCACGGAACGCCCGAGCAGGACGGAGGAGGCAATGGGGCGAGGCACATGGACAATACGACGACCCCGAGGAGGACGCTGACGACGAGCAAGAGCAAGCAGAGCACGAACAAGCACAAGTTCTGCCTCATGATCAGCTATTCGCCAGATTCGTGGAGGCAATGGCCAGAACTATGGGAGCTAACAAACCCAAAAAGTACAATGAAGCACCCAAGTACGACGGCGAGACGGACTTTACGATCTACCAGATCCAGTTCGACACCGTCACGGAGGCAAACAACTGGAACGTCCAAGACCGCAAGACGGCCCTAATCCAGGCCCTGACGGGGAACGCCACAGACGTAATAGCAAATCTCAAGCATCAAGAAGTGCCCATTACAAATGAGAGCCTGGACGAGGCCCTGATTCGAACTTTCGGCAGGTCTGCCTTCATGTGGGAGATTAAGAAAGACTTCAAAACACATTTGAACAGGAGAAGGACCAGACCATCAGACAGTTCTCCCGTCAAGTAGAGCGTCTGGGGAGGGCATACCTCTGTAACATGAAAGAACAAGACATACAAGAGGCTTTGGTAGAAAGATTCACCAAAGGCCTGGCAGACAAGAAGGCTGCATACCGCTTGGCATTCGCAGCCCTACACAACTTGGACGAGGCCCTCAAGACTCTGAACAGAAGTTTAAGCCTCCAGGTGGAAGAACCACCAGCAAAAAGGGTGCGCCTGACAAAGACCGACGAGAAGGAAGGGGGGGGGGGGGAGAGGATAAAGAGGAAGAGAAGGAGGAGAGAGCAGTAAAAATCAATATGGTTTTTCCCTCTGGATCCGAGGCGTCCACATCAAATGACGCACAAACCCAACGGGGACGCGGCCGAGGTCGCGGTAGAACAGGACCCAGAGGAGGAGGAGGAGGTCATGGTAGAGGAGGTAGAATTGGCTGGTCAGGCCGGTCAAAAAGCTCAGACAAAGACACGGTATGCCATGTGTGCAATAGGAAGGGCTACAGGGCCGCCAACTGTTGGCACAACAAAGGCAGGACCCCCACAACTGTGGCAGAAAGGGTCATATGGCGCGGAACTGCCGGAACGGAGCCGGTAGCAGCAAGGGAAGCTCAGGCTTCTCCATGCCGAACGTACCACCTGACCTCTACAAGGCCACCATGCAGTGGTTCTTGAGCCAGCAAAACGACTCGCAATCCTCTACCAGCAAGGCCAAGAGTCCTTATGTCCCCAAGGACAAAGGTAAGGACCACGAAAATTAGAGTCAACTTCCACCAAAACGGTGGGGATGGGGGTTGAGGAAAAAACTGAAAATATTAATGTGAAACCACCGGTGACCAAAACTCCTAGTATTGTTAATTTAACAGAGTCGTTTAACTCTAAGGATGAGCTTGACGGTCACCGGGAGGTTCCTTGTAATGTATGTAACACTAGCATTGTCAACTCAGCACCAATGATTCAATGTTCAATTTTGAATAAAGTACAAACAGTTTGTTTAGATACTGCAGCCGTTATTACAGTAATCCCCAGAACAAGAGACCTCCTAGTAGCAAAGCTCAAACTGAAAGGAGTTACGTCACACAAAGCAAGTCTTTATGGTCCAGCAATGACCACATTCGAGATCGAAGGACAGAAATTTGAGCACATGACCGATTAAGCAGACATCAAGGAACACATAATTGTCATTGATTTCCTGCACAAGTTTGATGCAGTGATTAAAATTAAGATGCAAGTTGCAGAGATTGGGGAGGGACACAACAGGATCACAATTCCATTCACTCTAGAGGAGTCTAAGTTTGCAAAATTGTATACCACAGGCAGAGTTGCCTACCGAATAAGAGCGGAAAGCAACTTTACATTGAAACCATTTGCAGAAAAAGAAATTAAGACACAATTAAGAGCGGGTTCGATAGCTGATGAGTCGATTAAGGGGAGGTGTGGGTGAAATAGGGACCCCATAGATGCCATTGACCTAGTGAGATGAAATTTTTACCACATTTTGTTCTTGGTAAGGCACCTTCTCAAAAAAAATTGAGCCTAATCGGCCCAAGGGTTTCACCAAAAAGGTAATATTGTGTAATTTTAGACTCTACTTTGAGACATAGTCTGCGCAACAAGTTTGGCCAAAACATTCTGACGCCCATTCTATCTTTTTTTGGCAGTCCTCAAGGTAAAATTTACAGAGAGCTATCCACATTATTCACCTTTGAAACCATTTGAAGAATTTATTGAAAATATTTTAATTCAAAAACTTAAAAATTAGCTGTTTTTGGAGACATATTTTTAGTTTGTGGCTTCTGTGATGAGTTTATCATTAAAAGCTCTCTGTCACTTTGTTCGGGACACCTCAAGCTTCCACGAGCTTAAGTGGTGTCAAAACCCATCAAAGGGTTTTGCGCACACTGTCTTCGGAAGCATCAGAAATGATGTACTGAGAAAACAGGGGTTAAAGTGTCAAGATGGTGTGTGGGCTATACTGCTCATAATACACTAACAATCTTAAACACATGTGAAGGCATTCAAAAAAACAGTATTTTTTTTATTTTTTTTTTGTTGAAAAAATATTAAGGGAGCAGAATTGCAGAATATCTTCCTGAGCTTCCCTTTGACTTCTTAGCATTTTTCTTGGCAACTCTCTCCTTTTTGGCCTCAACAGTAGATTTGCCATCAGTCAGGTGCACCCTTTTTCTGTCTACTCTTTCAGCATTTTCCTGTAATTTTGGTCCTGTCAGTTTAAATAACAAAACTTAAATGACAAGTAAAAAGAAAAGATATTACTAACCATAGACTGGGCACTAGCTGGTCTTTCAGTCACCTCTGCTGAGAGAAGTGCCATATTACCACAACCCATGTTGTACTCTCCAACTGCTTTTGTCACCCCTACATCCAGCCTGCCTTTGGCAACAAATGTAACTTTTGGAACCTTTGACCAAATGCTATTGTGCAAAGACTCATTTGCATTTTGAGTCAACATACTCTTACATTTATCCAATAAATTAATATCTGAAAGACGCTGATATACAGGAAGAATAGCTTTAAAAACCTTCTTGTTTATAGTTGTTTTCAATTTAGAATGAGATGGTTTTCTTCTTCTATTCACTACCTTTTCTTTTTGGAAAAAACACCACGAATCTTTTCCTTGTGGACAATAACTATGCATGGGTTTTGCATCAGTTGAGGCATAGTGGTAAGGAGTTGCAAGCATGGCACTTCTCATTTTTTTCAACATTGGGCGCATTAGTAACAAAAGCTCTCTGATAGTACTTACGGTAAAAATATAAAACTGATAAAATAATCATAATGCAACTTGTCTAAAATATAAAAGGGATAAAAATAAATTACCTCTGTAGCTTGTCTATTTTTACTTGGGTGAGTGCTCCTGCAGCAGAACCACCTAGTGTTTCCTTCTTTTTACTACTGTCGTGCACAACCTTTCTCAAAGCCGTGCCCATTCTTTTACCAATATGATTGACGCACTCATCCTTACTTATAATAATATCATCACCATAGGGTTTCGCTTTGAGGAGGGCAGGTAAACTCTTTGCGTCTCCATCAGAAACAAACTTCGTATGCCTCATGTTTGCTTCTTGTATAGATCTTTTCCAAAGTACTACTGCCCCATCACTCTCCATGTGACCTGTAAAAAAAAATGTTTGTTTAAATTACTGTCTTCTATAATATGCACAAATTTTTTCAAATATAAAAAATATAGTACCTGAGAATCCAGTAAAAGTCTTGTTACACTCATTCACATCGGTATGAGTTTTGTACCATGCTTTATATTCCTCGGATTCATCACCAAGCTCAGAAGCATTGATTGCACATTTGTGGCAATATTTTGAGAAGGTCTCAAAATCAATAACAAGCCCTGTATTTATTTCAATCACAGATACAAATCCATAGTTGGATGTGAAGCCCCTCTTCTGCCGGGATCCTTCGTAAGATACATGAACATCAATAATCTCTTGTCCTTTTATTTCAGGATTTTCAAGTTCATAAAATTCTCTCTTTGCAGCTCTGGATTTAGCTGGAATTGCTCGCTTGAGAATGACACTCTCTTCAACTAATTTGTTCAGGTGCTCTCTATATGAAGATTGGTCCATAACCTTCATGCCCAGGGCAGCACCAAACTTGACCATTGCTGTGTAACCGGCACCAATGTTGACAAAGCCCTCCACCAGCTTTCTATTTACATCAAAAGGTGGTCTTGACGATTCACTTGATGTCACTCGGGGGCTTGACTGAATTTGGCAGATTTCTTCATTGCAGTGGGAACAACTAACTGTGATGGTGAAAGCATATCCGTGTCGCCCAGAAACTTCAGCTTTCAGAGCATCAAAATCACAGTTCCGGCACTTTCCAGTTACAACGGCGTCCAGGGCACTCGAGTGTAGAATGAAGTATTCGTCGTCAGTAATACTTGTGCCACTCATATCGAAACGTTTGAATTTTTCTCTACTCTTGCCTTCGCCTGAGGGGCGTGAAGTCCGTGGTGTAGGTTGTGGCAGTAGGGTAGTACGTTTTCCCCCTGCTTCCTCCAGTTCCTTCTCCTTATTGGCACTTTTCGTGGTTCGTGCAAGTGCGAGCTGCTTATTTCTCGACAGCCGCTGATCCGGCCGACTTGGCCGATATTTACGACTTAATTTATCCATTTTCCACTTCTGACAACTGTCGGCATGGTCTCCAGACTAACTTGTATTTTTGTTTTCGTCACGGAGAAATTCGTGAGACGCAAGGCGGGGGGAGGGGGAGAGGAGAGGGCAACTGCGAATCGGAGCCGGAGAGCGACGCAGTACGCATCGCTGCCGCAAGAGAACACCACTGTCGCGCTTCAGCACGCCCGCAGGCGCAGCTAGACTGGCGCTAAGCGGTGATGTGTTCGAAAAGTTTTTTTTTCTTTCGAATAACAACGCAAGAAATAGTTAAAGCTCTATAAAACCTTTATAAATCGTTTTGCACCCGTATAACCACCAAGGACCCCCCCAAAACTAGTCAGTTTCAAGTCCAAATTTTTTGGGGGTAAAAGACAGAAATTAAAAAAAAAAGTGTTTTTTTTTTTTTTTGGAATGCAGGGCTTTAGAAAAGCAGCCATAACTCCGAAACGGTTCTGAATTTTTTCTCAAACGAAACGGCATATGAAAGATGATATTTGAGGCTACAATCCTAGCTTCAAAACAAAAAATCATTTTTTTTTTCGATTTTGGCATTTTTTTCACCCACACCTCCCCTTAAGGAGAGAACTGACGACTGTCCAGGTAGTGTTCAGACTAAAGATTATAACCGAGGTAAAAGGAGCCATTCCCAGAGCAGGGTGGTTCTAGAAACCAATGTGGTTAATCAAGAAGCGCTGACAGACTCTGGAAGTAGCAGGGCTCAAGAAGCCAAGGGTACCCAAAATAAAAATAGAAGCCAGTTAAGCCAGTTATAAGAAGAGACTAAGTTAGGAGTATTTATTTCTAACCAAGCATTTGGAAACAAGGTTTCAAAACTACCAACAGGAGTAGTAGTACAATCAGGAATTGTCCCGTGTGTCTCAGCACCAATCACTGTGACCATACAAAACTTTGGGGATAAATGCGTCAACATACCCAAGTATGCAGTGCTAGGGGAAGTATTTATATTACACCCAGAGGAATACGAGAAAGAATTTATTGGACTCGCAGAAGAAGAAGAGGAGGGAAAGGAGATTGATGGAGAGGAAGATACAGAGGATACAGCACAGGTAAATGTGGTACACCATGAAACAACTCCGTTCGCAGATGCAGATTATAAGACCACACAAAGTATGCCAGAGATTAAGGAGAGTGAACCACTCCCTAAAGATCCGACGTCCAGCCAGAAATAGAAAGGGTCGTCCAGCATGTCCACAAGACCCCGCCCCCCCGACCGGTCGACCCTGGACGTCTAGTACAGGTTTCTCGACGTCTAGAACTGGAAGAGGTCGTCCAGCACGTCCACAAGACCCCCCGCCCTCCCGCCCGGTCGGCCCTGGACGTGCAGTCCAGTCTCTCGACGTCCAGAACTAGAAAGGGTCGCGAGGGGGCCGCCACTCCTGAAATCATGTGTACACGGAAAGAAAAGATTCGCTGAGCCAGCTAATATATTGACTGGTATCTGGACAGACAAGCACATAAACTTTTGGAACCACTATATTGTCTACTCTAATCAATCATTGGCTGTGCCAGTTAAAGATAAGTTGTATGAAGTTATATTAGCTGGCTCAGCGAATCTTTTTTTTCCGTGTACGCCCTCCCTGAAATCCTCCCGAAATCATTTGAAATCCACCTGCAATCATGAAATCATGCGTAATCTGCCAGCAAATTTTAGTCTGAAATCCTTAGAAGGTCATGTAAAAACCGCCGGAATCACGTAAAATCCGCCGGAATCTTGTGAAATCCGCCGAAATCCGGTAAAATCCGCTGAAATCAACTGTAATCCTTCAAATCAGACATAATCGGCCGGCAGGTTTTAGCGTGAAATCTTCTAAAATAATATGCGAAATCCGTGAAATCATGTGAAATCACGCAATCTTTGCAATCATGTGTACATCCAAAGAGAGAGTGGCGGCCCTCTCGAAGGGTCGTCCAGCACGTCCACAAGACCCCCCGCTCTCCCGGCCGGTCGGCCCTGGACGTCCAGTTCAGTCTCTCGACGTCCAGAACTGGAAAGGGTCGTCCGGTACGTCCACAAGACCACCCCCACCCCCTCCACCCAGGCTGGTCGCACCGGTGCGTCCGGGGTTGTATCCAGCCTATCCAGCGACATAAACCTACAACCTAATAAGGGTCTCTGATTGGCCAATTCCCCCCGAAGTCATTTGCTTTGGGTGAATTGACCCATCAGGGACATCCAGTAGGTTGAAGGTTGAAGGTCACTGGATAGACCCCAGAACAGGAGGGAGTCATCCAATACGCCTAGAGCCCTGCCCCTTCCTCCCTTCCCCGATCGGTGCATGAGTACCTTTCTGGAAAGACAGTTCAGCAATGGAGTACATATACCGGATCATTTGGGTAATATGAAAACACTTGCAAACTTACAAACACAAAATTTTTGTACTCAAATTAAAATCTTCTAACAAGGTTAAATATTGCTGGTATGAAAACAAACCATATACATAATCTTCATAAGGTGGTCATGATAGCATTCTTAAAATATAAAGGAACAATGATTGTTGTAAATAATGAAACACAATGTGAAAAACATAACACACCGAAAATACAGAAATCACAAGATAAGAACGATAGTTTTAAAGTTTTTTTAGGAAACTGTGTTTTAAATCTTGTAAACACAATAAAGAAACTTTTAAGAAATGGGAATCCCTCCCACAGTACTACGCTATGCTCTTCACCTTCCTTAACTTAACATAAGATATGGCAAGCATGATTAATTTATTTTTATTTAAAAAAAAAACAAAAAAAACAATATTTAAAATCTTGTACTACAAAAAAGACTCGTTGTAGCACCATTGAAGTGCTAACCTTCTAACTTAACATGTAGGTAAGCGTGATAAGATTCAAAATAGTTTAGAACAGAAACACTTTTAAACATCTTGTAATTTAAAAAATTAAGACTCACAAAATTATAGGAATCACCTCACGTTATCAGTCTTTGTCACTTTCACCAGATTTTGCCTGTTCCTCTTCACTACTGTCACTGTCTACATTCTCCTCTTCAGGACTATGGTTTGCCTCATTTTGTTTCTTTGCAGGTTCGTCAGATTTCTCCTCTTCCTCTTCACTACTGTCACTGTCAGCTTTCTTCTGACCTTTCCTTGATTTATGAGCGCCTTTATCCATGTCAGTAGCCCTTTATGCCTTAACCATCTCTGCCTTAGCCTTCTTAAGTGCATCTTGTTGACCCTTATAAATTAAAATAGTCAAGGAACTTCAAAAGGGAAATGAGTTTAACTTACCTCACATTAAAGCAGGGGGCTAATTCTCATTATCCATGTCAGTAGAACTGTCACTATCAGAGTCAGGTTGGTTGTGTGGAATAGATTGAATCTTACTTCTACTATCCGAATCATCATTGTTTGAGTGATCATCACCACCATCACAGAAAATAATTTTGGCGTTCCTCTTCTGCCTCAGCTCCACTAATATTCAACGAATGTGACGTCACATTCGTTTCAATGTGAATCGTGTCACGTTCGTTTAAATGTTGTGTCACATTCATTTAAACGTGAATCAGCCAATGCCTGGGCCTATTTTAGCATCAATTGACGTTGAGTCACGTTCAAATGAATGTGACGCAATATTCAAGCGAATGTGACACTTTTCACATTGAAACGAATGTGACGTCACGTTCCTTGAATAACAGTGTCTTCCTCCTGCTCTTCACTGTAAAATAGATCGTCTGTGAATCCTGCTGGGCGAGGAGTCTTCTTGCCCCTAGAAGACTTGTTAACACTAGAACTACCGGAGGGGTCAAAATGACCCCTTTTGATTTTAAATCGCCAAATGAACTATCAAATTGTTTTTCTATCGACCCGCCACTTTTTGACTTTTCATGGCTCATCAAGATACGCTTTGGCACGAAAAGTCAGGCATGTGCGTCAAAAACTTTCGGAGATACAATACTTCGCTCTACCGGAATTGTCATTTTGACCCCTGTATCAGGTTTCAAGGATTTTGGTGGTTTTGTCGAGCGGATTTCAACTTAAACCTTGCCAGTGTTGTTCTGTGTGGTGAGTATTGACTTCCGGTTGGTCATGTGACAATTTTGAACCTCTATCAGCATAGGTAGGCAACCCGCACATCACAAACTCACGTATTTCATATATAATACATATGAGGCATTCGCAACGGTTCTGTCTGCCTGAAAACGCTTTTCTTAGGGTACTCGGAGGTTCAGCTACACCGGAAAGAGAAGAACAAAAATCGTCCGCCACGGGCATGGGCGGGGCAGGGTGGGGGCAGTACCCCGCTCCTCCCCGCGCCCTACCCGCTCCACGATTTTTGTTTTTCTCCTTCCGGTCTAGCCGAGTATCGGAGTACTATGGTCGAACGGGGGTCGCATCGTCGCGCAGACGAGGTGGCGAACGAAGAAAGGGGAGGGGGGCGTGGGAGCGCGCAATAACTCTAGCGGCCGCCGGGACGCCAGCGCAGCGCAGGGGAATACCTCTACGGCGTCACAGCGACAGGCCCAGACACGTCTTGAGTCCGCGCCGCCTGGGCATCGACCTAGCCCTTTTAGCGATTGTTGGACGTCTGTTTGCGGTTAGTTTGGTGACGAAAATGGTGCGCCGAGACGTGCGTGCTAGCAGCATACGCCCGTAGAGGCTCCTCGCCTCCTTGCAGACCTCCGCAACATCTCGGAACTCAATTCGGAGGACGAAGATGAACCGAGCGCGTAAGAGAGCGATGCAGATGAAGATTTTGAGGTGGACGAGTCAGAATCCTCAGCAGATGAACGCGACGAAGAAAATGAGAATGGTAATTGGCTGAGCCTTTGCTGTGATGTTGGGTGCAGAGAACTCTTTGGTCGTGTGTCTGTCTGTCTGTCTGTCTGTCTGTCGATCTGTCTGTCTGTCTGTACTGGCCCACGTTTCTCTCAGACGGTAACTTCAATTGACTTCAAACTGCGAACGAAGCTTTAGTATAAGTCGAGACATAACGAGTTTAGTTTAGAAGTTTGATATAAGATGTTTCAAATAAACGATCGTTTAATTTGAATTCGTAATTTGGTGGAGGCAGGTTGGTAGCACGGCGCTCGAGGGGAGGGGGAGCGCAAGTGGCTCCTGCGCTCACCTGAAGACTTTGATACCTTCTCAACAGTTATTAAAATGTCAGATAGTCAAACCAAGTGTTTTAGTTTTAGTTTTAGAGTTGCGGAACTCAGCTTACGAAGTTTCGCGAGTCTCCAATGAGAAGGAACGAAAGTGATATTTGGAATGGTTTACGTGGCATCACGTTAATTCGGCCTGCCAACTAGACAACCTACCGCCTGCATGTGTGTACAGATGTTGCCTAGTTGACAGGCGGAATTGCCGCAAAACGTGTTTTTTTGACTTTTGCCTATGATGCTGGTAGATGTTATAGATTGGCGTTGAACCATCCATAACACTGAATATTTGCTACGTTCTCGCACAAACCCGGTCGCCATTCGCTGAATATTTGCACCGCTGCAGCGAAAATACTGGTTTTCACTTAAGCGTTACCGGCGACATGACAAACTTCAAGTACTTACACTAGGGTGTCCGTGCACGGCAGGTCCCCGGCCTCGGCCGCGCGGCCGCGGCGGGGCACGCGAAAAACCACCGTGAGGGAAAATTGGCGCGAAAGTGACAAACACATAAAATTCGTTCTTGCGCATGGTTCCCGACATCACAGCCACCTCCGCTTAGCATTGTTGTAACCTCCATAACGTATACTTTCATCTTACCTGCGTTCTGGCATACCGATTTTAAAATGGAACACCCTATCCTACAGTTTAACTTTTGCCTCTTTAGTTAAAACTTAAACGTGTATCAAATTCTTTTCCATATTTTTGTAAAATGCATTTTATACTTAGAGTACGGTAAGGTGGTAAGTTGTACAGTGTTTGGTGCAAGGGAGGGGACACAAGTAGGTGCTCCCCATTACTGCAATCAAGTAACTGCAATAGGACTTATCTCAGAAACTTTATTGTCCATTCTTCAAAATGCATTTCACAAAAAGGCGTGCAAACATTACTTCTTACATGGTAAGTAGAACAGTGTTTTGTGCAGGGAATAGCACATGTAAAGGTGCTCCCTATTGCTGCAGTTGCATGTCTATCAAACTAACATTTTTCTTCTTCTGCTTTGGGTATTCATATGAAGGCACAAAAACA
Source organism: Frankliniella occidentalis (assembly GCF_000697945.3). Classification (NCBI taxonomy): domain Eukaryota; kingdom Metazoa; phylum Arthropoda; class Insecta; order Thysanoptera; family Thripidae; genus Frankliniella; species Frankliniella occidentalis. The sequence continues at coordinate 120,970 of NW_026267500.1, forward strand.
ATGTCAAAAAGACCTCCTAAGAGCTATGGTAATTTTCTTGCAATTGTTTATAAAAATGTAAATTGTAATTATATGATTTCAAAGTCACTTCTACTAACGCTGGGAGTTGTTGATGAATTTTATGTATGGAATCTAGAATTGCATAAAAATTTGCATAGCCGTTTAGGACACTTTTCATCTCATCATTATTACTCATATATAGCAAAGCAGTAAGTACTAATATACTTCATATATGTATTCAATCTCTGGAACCCTTACTTAGAACAAAGCTATAATTAAATGCAGAAACAGTGAGTCAAAGAACATTGGTCAATAATGGAACACTGTATGAAAAATGTATTTTGAAATATTATAAAATATTATCTATTGCATACAGCGAAAAACACCAAGCAGAAGCCTAAGCATGAGATTTGCAAAACTTGTGGTGAACCCATTATAGATAATAAGGACCACATCTGCAAATGTAATTTGTGTCAGAATGATGCCCCAGAATTCATCATGTGTCAGATCTGTGGCACTACATTACATAGGGAATGTGCCTTTGTAGGGGATTCTTCCTATCCTGTAGGAAAGTGTTTGTTTGGTAAGAACAGTTCACCTTTGTTACTACTGTATCAAGAAAAAATATCCAACATCTCCTGTTACCATATCATACTTAATCTTCATTTGAGTCACTTCAATTCCTCTTCTTGGCTTACAGGTGACTGCCGGATCTCACCTATGATGAGTAAGAATTTTTTTTCACCAAATGTACTTCAGTAATATATTTAAATCTTAAAAACCTGCAATTCATTTTTTTTTCTCCTCAGAAGAGAAATGTTAAAGTTGTGGTGAGGCTTTGAATGATGAGCAACTACATGATTTCCCTAGATGTATGAGCTGTCATAGTGACTTGGATTATGAAGTACAACATATCTGCACATGTGCTGTGTGCAAGGAGCCAGCACAAAGTTATGTGCAGTGCTGGTATTGTGTGCTGCCTTGTCATATTTTATGTACAAATATTGACAATACCAAGAGGCGTATCTGCTTCTGCTATTCTGACAGTCACCAAGCACAGAGGAACACCATACCCACAGGTCAGGCAAAGTAATACAATATTTTTTTGAAATGGTGCATTTAAATAAAATTTCATTTTATTTGTGTTTGAAATTTCCTGTCATAACTCATTATTTTGGTTTTGGCAGATTGTGTTCCTTTACTATGGAAGGACCAACATTTAAAGTTTCCTCAAACGTTAAAGCCAAATTGCACTTGTGAAGGATTAACTTTGAGCACCTTCGATTTCAATACACTTAAAAAGAAGGAATTTGTATCTCATGTCATAATTGATGTCTTCTTATCACAAATGGTCAATGAAGAAACCTTCACTTGGACTGATATTTTCACCCTTCCAAGCACTGCTTTGTACAATATTATGTATGGAGTTGATTCATGCCGCACTGGTATTATCAATCAACCAATCATCTACAATGACATCTGGATTGTGCCGAGTAACATTGATGAAAATCATTGGGTACTGTTCTTAGTACTTGTTAAGGAAAAAATAAATTGTAGTCCTGGATCCATTACACAACAAGAAATTATCAAAGACAGTGGCAGAGCACCTGGAGGTAACAAGAATTTTTTTCCTTTTTTTTGTCTATATTTGCCATAAGTACGAATTAGCATCCTGGATTTATTCATTATAAAAGTAAATGGGTGTTGTATTCTTATTCTTTCAGATTATTAGATATTTCATAGAGACCAGCTTTGTGGCTTGCGTAGATCCCCTCATGCCATGGTGTGACTGGAAGCTCATTGCCCCAACTGACTTTCCAAGACAAGTTAACGGATACGATTGTATGGATGTACGTGTGCGTGTGCAGTTGGATCTATTCGATTTGCTGTGGGGTCCAGCTCACACCTGACCAATTCCGTACAGACCAGCTCTGGCTCATGAGGAAATGGGTCACGGACAGAATCCTCAAGAATTCAAGTAAGTATTTACAGAGGTGAGGGATATTCTGTACCCTCACAACTTATATGAAGCTAGATTTTTCATTACTATGCTAATTTTGCACTCTTCGCCGGACCTCCTTCTAAGAAGAATGTACCAGAAATGGCCATCATATTTTATAGTGAAGCAAGAAGAAATATTAAAGAAGGCTTAATTGTGGTTAACAAACCATGGTTTGGCAAAAAAATGGCACATCTTAAATTACAATCTTCTTTTCCAAGTGGGCAAACAACCCTACAAGTTTTCGGTAGTTATTTGATAAAAGCATTTAAGACCACAGAGGAGAAATGTGGAGCACCTAGGGCATGCAAATCAACAGGCGAGAACAATATGCTTCTATGTGAACTGTGCAGAGAGTTGTATCACTCATACTGTATTGGTGACAAGCGAACACCACCAGGACAAATTGAGCCCTACCTATGTCCTGCCCACGTTAAAGGTCAGATTACTGTGAAGGGCTTAGTTTACTGTTTTTATATCTATTACAAGTATTGTTTTTATTCAATTTTTTTTGTTCTCTGTTAACAGATAACACCAGGTCAAAGACAATCAACAGGCCAATACGGATTCGTGTTTCAATTGGCTAATTATTAAAACTCCTCCCCTTCCCCTCTGAGTGTTGCATGCAGCAAAAAGATTAATTTATTTTCCAAATGCAAAAGTTACATATGTAAAAATTTCAAATATCCAGTTGTCAGTTAAACAGGAAGTTTCTCTTTCTCTTTTCTTTTTTTCCACAACACTCATTCATAGAAGGAAAAGGAAGATTTTTCAATGAAATAAGTGATGGGAACTATGCAAACAAGACGAAGCATCCAGACTTTTCATGATGATCCTAGTTTTAATTGTGAAAAGGGGGAAAAGTCCTAAGAACATAAAATATCTAATGTGTGCCATGACAGTTTTCCAGTTTTTGACACCACCATATTTGTTTATAACATTTTTGGTTCATGACAAATAAAAAAATGTCCATTTCTTACCAGTTAAATTACTGGACCAGTTGCAAGACTGGACCAGTTGCATACTAGACCAGGTGGAGGACTGGACCAGTTGAAAGACTGGACCAGTTGAACGTTTCTCTCCTGGACGACACCACTGACACAAGAAATGTGGCCCACTAGAAGAAAAGACCATTGTCACATTTTGAACGTGAGTCAGTTGGTGGTCAGTTACAGGGGCAATCAACATCAACATTTAGAAAGAGAAAAGCTCACAAGTTAATGCGGCAAGGTGAGGTGGAGGCCCCCCACCTTGACAGTAAAACAGTCCTGCGGAAAGCAAAGCAGAATATTATGGATCAGAATCTGAAGATCACATCCAGTTCTAGTGAGCCGATAATCAACCTAGGAAGTATGAAGAAACAAGAACCTTATTCTGGCAGTATACATCAGATTGGAATGGACCCTTTCTTTGTTCATTACCACTCACATGCTCAACTTCACGTCTTCAAAAAATTCGTCCACTCTTCGCATACTGTTCTGGCTTTAGATGCAACTGGATCAGTGGTGAGGAGACTACGGCTTCTATCAGGTGGTCGGAGCCCTCACATCTTCCTGTATGAGGGCGTGATAAAGGCAGGTCATGAACAGCTGTCTGTCTGCCAGATGCTGTCGGCAAGACAGGATGCCAACATCATTAAGTTCTGGTTGGATGAGTTGCTCCGGCAAGGTGCTCCCATTCCTGATGAAGTGGTGACTGACAACTCTAAGGCTAAACAGTAATCCAGAGCTGTCCCTTGTTATGAGCGCCAATTCCTTGGAACCACCTAAGGCCCGAGTGCTTCGAAATGGCCTCCATATAGGCTTCATGAAGACGAAAAATGGGCCAGCTTTCCTAAAAAATACCTGCAGCTTTGATGTGCTTGCACAAATGGTAACTGTCACATTCATTCAGTATGAATTTTACAGAGACATGCTGAAGCCACACATTGAAGGCAACAAAACTGAGAACAACTTCCTCAAAACATGTCAGAGTCTTGCCTTGGTTGGAGCCGTCTCTGAAACATACATGCTGCGAGTTGAAACACTCACTGAGATAACGCCAATGTGTCCTGTTGTCGAGCCACCATTGAAGAAAGGCAGCAGAAAGAAGACCTAAGCCAAAACATGTGACTGTTTCTCAGATCTTGAGGACAACAGCAGAAAAATGCTGGGAGATATTTTCTCAGAATGTGTTACTTACAAATGTTCCCTGAGGAAATTCAGACCGTGCACTCCAGAAGAAAGGTTTTCTATCATTAATGCTGATATTGATGTCCTTAGTCAGCATGTTATGGAAAAGCTTGGGAAATCCATTTTAGTGTCCTTAAAAATGATGGACATTACAGAAGAAGAGCTCCCTGCGACTAATGGTAGGACAGGCATTGCATGTATGACGAGGTCGTGCAATGAAATGGCCACAGTGGAGTGTACATTTGGGGCTCACTTGATTGTCAATGTTGACATCTTCGGATCATCTCAAGAGCTTCCCTCAGTCAAGACTTCTGTCAAAATAGAAGATGTCCCAGCTAGACTGCGCTTGGTTGGCAAAGATTTTTGGCTGAGCGATTAGCGAAGCCCATTACTCCACTGACCGG
>NW_026267500.1:125593-129586 GCF_000697945.3 Frankliniella occidentalis
AGACGAGAAGTATGCTGAGACCAAGGGATTTATTGAACGATACTCAGTACAAGGAACGTCTAGCTGGCACGAGAGCTCAGGCAAGACTGAAGCGCGTCGGCTCGGTTGTTGTGGCGTTACTAGGGACACACTGCGAGAGCCTTGGGCGAGACTAGACTGACTCGAGGCGGACAGTCATGAGAATGACAGGAGTGCGTTAACTACTGGTTTAAGGCCCTAACATTACACTAGCCCACTGTGCGACGTAAGGTTGGCCGTCGCCTGGCGCCGCGGGGTATGATTTTGATATCTTCATCACAGATACAAAAAAACTCCCAAGTCAAATTGGGCGTGCTTCTTGCCTTCACGAGGCCACCGAACACGACCGGCTACAGGTGGTGGGTTAGGGTAGCCCAAAAACAGAGCCGCGCTCGGGTTGGCCCAGTGTGTGTCTGTCTTTATCTCACTCATTGAGTGCCATTAGGAGCGACAAGGACAGACACGCACGCCGACGGACGGCACCTATAGCTCTATCTCTCTCACTCTATTGCCGAAGAGCTCGTGAAGCGTGTGGCCTATTGCAGGCACAGCTTGGAGGAAGACTCGAGTTTGCGACCCCTGGATTAGTGCCTTGGTCCAAAAGAAGAACTCGTTCTTCTGCCCAGCTTTTGCAGTAGGCGCGCGATGTTTCGCCTCGGGTTCAGAATTGGAGTGGGTGAGTGGGGTCGGCTGAGTCCCACCTGAGACTTGATTGGGTCTCGCTGCCTGGATCGTGAACAAATCTATGCCGTCATCAGACTACATCTAAAGCAAATCCAGTCGAGACTAGAGCAGCTAAAAGAACGAATGAAACTAGTTAAAAGAAACTCGCCTGCTTGGTTTCGATCCCACGACCGCTCGGTGACTGTCAGAGACGCTACCCACTGGGTCAAAACGGATCTGTAGAGACGGCGGGGAGCGCGCTGGTCTAGTTCGTTCGGCAGTCGCCGCCGGCATGGAGTAGAACTATGATAGAGTAGCAACTAAGTACGTAGAAATGTGTGCCGCGCTGGCTGGCGAAGCTATCTCCTTTGAAGCCAATGTGCTTAGGAATCTCACCCTCTCAGTTTTTGGAAGCCTATGGTCTACTGCAGCTTATGATGCCCTTGTTTTGAGTGTAGCATCATTCAAAGTGCGCATCATTCAAAACGCGCATCCCTCTGTCTCGCGCGTTGCCATGCTACATTCTTGTTGACCACTCGCCCCTTTTCCCTGATTCCTGATTTATAACAATTTGTAGGATAGGGAATGCCAAATCCCGTTGGACACGATACTGTCAGCTTATCTGGAACATTTGAGTTTGAACCTGCCTCCAGATGTACTAACTGAGCAAAATGCAAGAACACCTGAACTTGGAGTGGAAGGGTGCTCCTGGGACTCCGCCTTCTGGACCGCATGATTTATCATCCCCGGGGGAGCCAAGCCCCCTCAAGTTTAAACGCCGGCTGAAGAACATCGTGGCCAACGTTAGCATCTGGGCTGGGGGGCATCGGCCAGACAGACGTGCGAGCAGCGCTTCAGAAGTACACCAACACCTCTGCCTAGATATTCGCGAGCGGTGATAAATTGGTGAGTTGGTCTGTGTGCTGTCCTCAAGAGCCTGGTGTGCTGCCGCTGCCGACCCGGTCCTTTGTGGTGCCTAGGTGAGCCCTCATAGTCTGTGTGAAGCGCCTCCAGAAGACTCTTGCATCGAAGAAAATGTGCTTTTTATTGTTCTGTCTTGGAGCCACCTGTTAGTGGCACCAGGCTCATCCCGTGCGCCGCCAGGTTCACTGATGAGCAGATCCAGATTACGGCGATGGGGGCAGGGTATGGCAGAATGCTTCACCAGCGGTGGTCTTCTATCTTGCAAACTCGTCTTCAGTTTGAGCAGTACTTTAGGATCCTGGCCTCTCATGAGCCAGACTACAAGCAGCGCCACAGACCATGTCCTCGTTGTGATGTGTTCACAGTCCCTGAGAGTGTGCAGGTACAGCACTTTATCAGCCTCAGTCGATCCTGCAAAATTTGCTGGCGCATGGCCAGTACTGAGGGTCTGAAAGGGTGCCACATCAAGGTTCTGCCTGGATTTTGTTGTCGACAAGTCCAACTATGGCACCGAGTGTGGTCAGTCGGGAATGGGCGTATGTTGGTACAGGCTTGTTGATGAAGTGAGTAGGCAACTGAAAATCATTGCTCGTCACGGCTTGTGCTCCTGCTGTGGCATTATTTTCAAATGGGGTGGTGGCTGCCCCAAGTTCGAGTGCACCAACTGTGGAACCCTCTTCTGTTGGATCTGCGAGGCTTGCCTCTCTCGCCACAATCCCTACCTCCACTTTCAAACTTCAAACTGTGTTTATGACCCTGCTGCATAGTCAGGAGATGAGGAGGATAAGGACTTTTATTTTGGTTGCACTTGTCATAGTAGATGCGGTTGTGGGTGAGGGGCTTTTTTTACACTTGGTCTCGAGTGGTTGGTGATACCGGCTCTACCGGGCTTCTTTCTCGGGATCAAGTGTGTAAGAAGTCCCTCATTCACGCCAACTTTCTTTGCTACTCAGCTCTGAACTGAATAATTGTCTATTTAAGCCTGAATTGCTTTCTAATTTTCTTCTTTGCACTTGATATAATTTTCTATAACAGCCCTAGTGCTCAAACAAATATGGAATAGGTTTTAATGTACACTGTGTGACTTGCTTCTTATGCTGCTTGCAATTGTTCCTTGCTATGCCTTCGTTTTCGTGACTATGTCATTTTCCTCATTTTCAATCCTGTATTTGTGATAATTGTATGAATACTGCATAACTTGCTTGTTGCCTGACTTAACTTTTTCTTTGTCATATCTCCATTTCTTCAAATGATTGATAGATTCTTTATGTAAGTTGCAGTACATGTCGTATCGTTTTTCTTTGAGATTTGATATCCATTCTGAAGTGTCATCTGAGTTCATGTTTTGCTGTCCATCTCTGTTTATACATTTAATCTTGACAAATTAAAACTGTCACCTTGAAGACTTGTTCACATTCTGTCTTGGTAGGGTTTCCCCTAGTAGCCTCCACAGTACGCAAGATTCCTCATGATTCAGTGAGAGGGACTTGGTTGGCAAGCCAACTACATTTGAAGAAATAAATGTTCAGAGGCAGTACACTGTAAAAGACAAACAGGACAATTTGCGTTCCGAGGGAAACCCTTTGATCACCCTTATAATGAGGTCGACTGTACCCTCTGTCTTTTACAGTGTAGGGTTTTAGACGATCCAGTCTACACCAACCCTCTAGCTCAAAAATTGACGTCAAAGTTGCAGTTTAGGTATACGAAAAAGCCAGCGGTTCTAGTGTTAAAAATCAAACACAAAAAGCGCAAAAAATGTATTATGATTTTTTTTTATTTTTTTTTACATTTGTCCTAGAGGTAACTCGTTAAAGTAGAACGCATGGGGACGTTCTTTACACGGAAATGACCCCAAAACATTTTAATGTTTCTCTCAGATATCGGATGGCCTCTATTTGGGTTACTCGTCAGAACAAAACCTCGACGTGAAAATTTGTGACTTTTAGGGCCAATGGCCCATTTACGACTCTGCCTTTTGACCGACTCGGGTATCAGCGCCGCAGGCCTAGGTAGATGTATGCCAGGCGCGTCGCAGCGTAACATTGTTTCGTGAGATATCGCGAAGCCTGTTACGCGAGACGTGGACTGGCACACATCTACCAAGTTTTTACTACCTGCATTAAAATATCATCAAAAAACTAGGACGTGACTGTATAATGTATGTAACTGATACCACTATCATCCAATTGTACGTGTACCTGAACGACAGGGCTCGTTCCATTTTGTTTTCTAGGCAAGGACATTTCATGAACATCGTCTTTTCCATTTCTGCAAGATGCCACTTGACGCCGAGGCTCAGGCCATGGCGGCCTCTCGCGTCGTAGACAGGGGAGAGACACTTAAGGGAGGGGGGAGAGACCCTTAAGGGGGTGGGGGAGAGACCCT
>NW_026267500.1:129636-136784 GCF_000697945.3 Frankliniella occidentalis
GTGCAAATCGCTGGGAATGCTTAAAATGTCGGTGGGGTACTTTTTTCATGGTGCATGCAGAGTAGGGTGCGGATAGGAGACGTGTTAAAACCACCCCCAAATGTCGATACCGCTCCCGCCGACCGATATGCGTTATGCGAGAGTGCTTTCCGACTAAACCGGAACCGAGGAACCCGAAAATGCAAGAAAAAAAATTCTCCGGCAAAAATTTGAACTGATTTTGAGCCATTTTATAAGAAATTTGGTCGTAATTAGACAATTATGCGAGTTGAACGGTTCCGGACAAGCCAAATATCGAATCTATGTGTTTGACGGTGTGCGAATCGCTAGGTATGTTAAAAATTATGGTGGGGTACTTTTTTCACGCTGAAGCTAGCGTAGAGTACACCGTTACAAACTTCACCCACACACATCGAGGTTGGTAATACGGAGGTAGAGGTGTGATCTTCGTGTCGTTATCCAGGTAAATCGTATCTAATAGATTCAAAAACTGCAAAAAAATCATACCTGAAGAAAATGAGCAAGGGTAAGTGTAATAGCTGTACTATAACTACATATGAAATGATTTGATAACCTTCTTTATTTTACTTAAATATTTCTATTACGTCAAGGGTCAAAACTGAAGAATACTGTTCTGTATTTTAAAAATGTTAGTCATCGCCTAAAATCTCTTTGTCAGAATTTTCTTGGTAAGTATTCTTCCTGTAAGTAAAATAAGATTGTTTAACTACTCTTGATTTGCGTAATATTTTGTTAAAAACTGGAGAAACTTACTGTTTATTGTCACAATTGCCTTTACACTTTTTGCAGGCTGGAGTGCAGGGTAGAGACAGGCGGCGACAGCAGCAGCGCAGGGTACCACATAGAGTGCCACAACCACATCTATCGAGCTCTCTTACTCCCTCCTAGACGTCTGGCAGCGATGTCCACACCATTTTCCAACCAGCTCTGTAAGTAAAGCCCCAGCCTTCAGGGGACATTGTTGGTCCTTCAATTTTACTGGAGGAACCCCACAGGTGTCCGGCTATATAGGCAGCTCGCTTTATTTTCTCCCCAAGGGCGGCTTTTGACGGAGGGATGGCAGAAATGTGCTTGTACTCAGATGCAAACAATTCTTTACGGGCTTGTGTGATAGGCTGCAAAGGAGCAAGGTATAATCGTGTGTATTATTATGATAAATTGACCTTGGAAAATATTTTTTTATGCAAATAACCGCTTCAACTATTACCTTGTCACTATCAACGCCATACATGCCTACAACAAATTTTTCTAATGTAGCATAAGTGTTTTCTTGTACCTCACGTTGGGGTACAGAAATTATTTTAAAGGCTTGCGTGGTTTCTTCAGAGGTCCATGCACCCCAAGCCGAAGGATTGCCTTTGGACCCGAAGAAAGCAGTCATTTCACAGACAGTTAGGGCATGGAACCCACGTAGAGCTACTGACTTATCATCTCCAAGTGAAGCTGAAATAGCATGGATATTGATGTAGCGTCGTTTTAAACCAACACCGTAACTAACCCAAACTTTTTCCAGTCCCCTATCACGAAGCTCAGGAAAAAAGGATATGAGAAGAACAACCACGTCTGTATCTGAACTTCGCACGACAACAGTTTTAATGCCTCCGTGTACTACCATGTCCTGCAAAAATGTTCGTAAGTATAAGTTTAATTTTAATTAAGGGTTGACTAATTTGATTTTATTTTTATCTTACGTGCAGATGAAGAACAATTCTTCCGTCAGCCTCCTCCATTTCTGCACAAGCCTCGTGTAACATAGACGACCCAGGTGCGGAGGAGATAATTTGGGAATCAATGTTGGTCACCATTTCAAATCCTTCACAACATTCAAGAAGAGACTGTGAAAGGTAACGAAAGAGTTCTACCTTGTTCTCATCATTGCGAAGGTAATCAGCCCAGTCAAGAGGAAGTTTGTCTGTAATTTAATTTTCTTAAATAAAAATTGAACAAAAAATTCAAAAAACTACCTTGTTTTTATGAAAGTACCTTTCTGGGGTAATTCCACGCGGCGTACCCCGCAGCCTCTTTCAGTACGTGTTGCTGCCTTTAAGCTGTCCTTAAAGTATCTGTCCCAAGCGATATCCACTCTTGAAACTTTAAAGGTTGATGCCATGCTCGTGATAACACTCTGAAGCTGCTTAACGTACTGTGTGAATGTTTTTAGGTCCTGGCGTGGCTTAACAGCATGGACAAGGCATCCTCCATCAATAATTACAGCATTTACCTGTGTCGGTGCATCTATTTGGTATGTAAGAGGAAATTAGACAGCTGCTTACAATGGTTCAACTTGTATACAGTAATATTATTTTATTTACCTTCAGGTTGTCCAAGTTTTTCCAGGATTAAAGTCAACTTAGCCTTGTCTCCCGTTCTCATATTGCCGCTGACAAAGAAGGTGGGTACGGCAGATTCTCGTACACAAAAAACTTGTCCAGATCCAAATTGCGAGCAATACTAACAATGAATGACCTCGAGAAAAGGTTTACCTCAGACTTGAGCGTATCAACGACTGTGTGTTTTGTTGGCTTCTTCTTGGCAGCAAATATTTTTGTTTGACACTTAGGAATGTTATCATGTATCGACTTTGTCCTCTCTAGTAATCTTTCATTGACAAAATCTGTGTACAATTTTGAACCTTTCGTTTCAGCTTCAACAAGTGCTGATACGCCTTCAGCGGAGATTGCAACACGAGTGTCAAGTGCAATTAGATCCTCTCTCACAACCGCAAATGGATTATCAAACTCAAGAAATGAGTCTTTCAGAGCGATACAATGCTGAAGGAATCTCATCTGGTACGAATCTTTTTGTTCGTGATGACACCCAAAGTCTCCTGTTTCATCGTCCTCTTCGGCTTCGCAATGTTCAAACTCATTCAGAATTCTTGTGATTTCAGGCCCACCGATTGTCCAGCGTCTTAATGCAGACGGATCGTGAGAAAGACCGGAAATACCGCCTTTTCCTTTAACGGAGGCATTGTTTTGCTCCAGAGCGTGATCAATGCCAAGACAGCTAAATAGATTGTTGGTCTTATTGACCACAAAGTGCCCTATGCAAAGAAAATCAAAGTTCTACAGAAAACTCATAGTAGTAGTTTACAGAACAAAGAGCGAAAACTTACCTTCTAAAAACGATTTGTGAACATTTGGACATGTGTTTTCCAATTGTTCCAAATCAAATATATGGACAGGTAGCCACCGTGCATAATTTGTGTGGTCAAATACAAAGAACCACGGAACCATAGCTTTTAAGGCGTCTTTGAAATTATTGTACTGCCCGAGTCTAACCGAGCGAACAAAATCAAGCAGCATTATCTCTAGGTTTAGCAGCGTAAACCAGAAGAGAAATGTTGGTGAATTTTTAGCCCTTTCATCAATCCACTGCTCAAATTCAATATCTTCGTGGGGATGGCTGTTGTACTCTTCGATTAAGAGAGTATGGAGAACTGCTGCAGTTACCTGATGCACTTCTCTAGCTCTTTTTATGTGTGTTACCTGCACGGAAAGCAGAAGTAATTGTGAGATTTTCCAATCCACATTACTACAGGCAGGCAGGTGAAAAACGGCATACCTTTAATAAAGCTTCTGATGACCCACTTGTAGCAATACCTGAGTGCGTGATTATGGCGTTCCAGCCACATCCTTCCATATAGCTTCCCAACATTCGGAGAAAGGCTTGCTCAATGTGAAGAGGGCCAAGCAAAACTACCAGTTTGTTTTCACTATAAAGATCAGGCCACTGCCATTGTATTTTTTTGGCAATAATGTACAATTGTAGATCAAAGCAAATAACAGCCTGTTGGCCAGGATTGAGATATTCTGTCAGTTTCATTACTAAGTTTATACCGTGCCTGATCATCGGCACAGATGCAGACTTGTCATGAAACAGTGGCAGCAGCGCATTAATCGCTGGCAAGCTGCAAAGAAACTCAACAAGTTAACAGTGTTAAAATAAACACCACTTGTTGAAAAAGAAACAACACTTTTCCTTAAAATAAAAATATACCTTGAAGATTCTGTCTGGCTTTGTTCAGCAGCATGGAAAGCTGACCAAGATATGGTTGAGTCAGAAGTTGACGCATTGCTTAAATGATCGTACACAGAATTCAGCCAAGATTTCTCCTTCTTCCACTGCACTGATGTGTGACCTATTTTAAAAAAAAAAGGGTTTGGTGAGAAGACCAGACAGTAACGAATGCTGCTGAAATAAATATTATAGTTTTATTTACCAGAGGAGACCATGTCGAGAAGAGAGCAGTCGAAGTAAGTATCTCCTGGCACGGGCTTATCGTGACTAAGAGTCCATTCTTGAGCGGTGTTGTACCATTCGGGTAGGGCAGGGACGCTACGGTCACCTTTGCGGTAAACATCTGTGAATGACACAGTGAACTGCCTTACCTGCCCTTGATTTTCTTTTTGTCGGTTCTGGAAAACTGATATACCCGTCCCATGAAATTCGGTCACGCTCAAATTGCTTGATGCGTGCACATCAATGTTATCCAGAGCAGTCACAGTAAAAAGGCCTTTCCGAAGATTTGATGGACAAACCAGTTGTTCTTCTTCGGCTCTTGCAACAGCCAGGCGGCAAAGTTGTGATGAAACTTCTAGTACGCGCTCTGATGACACACTTATTCCCTTGTTATGCATTTCAGTTATCCATTTCTTATCTCTACTTCTGCCAAAGCATGCAAGGCCCAGGTATAGTGGCAATGGGGTTTCCAAACTTCTTTTGTGGCGTACACTGTGACCTGTAGGGGCACTCTTCTGACAATTAAGGATTATCAGCTGACATATTGTTAATAATGGTCTACTGGCATTGCAGGGATTGAACGTGGACGAGCCGTACAGTAACGTACTCATAACAGCAAGAAGAGGGCCTGGGATAGACTTTTCCTCGCAGTTTTCATCAAATTTTCCATCAAAGGTGAGATTTAAGGTATCTATGCATTTTCTCAGTGATAAAGCGAATCTATGATACGCAACGGCATCTTCGTCTTGGTTTTCTGATGAAATATTGTACATTAAATTTGCTGTTCTACGTCTCAAAATGTACTTCTTACCCCATTTTTCTGCTACTAATTCAGGAAAATAATCAAGTATTTTAGTCCGCAGTCGTGTAGAGTGCAGTAAGTTAACATTCTCTTCATTTGTCTTTTGCAAATCAGCAATGCGTGATTTGTACATTCGCATAATATCAGACATGTCAAATACGTATTCTGACTTGACATTCAATTTTCCTTCAATATATATGACGAGATCAGCAAACGCAATCCTCTCGCATAACAGCTCTTTTTCAGTGTCATCACTTGTTCTACTGAGTTTTCTGTATCTGTTGGCTAATGTGGCATAGCATCTCTTGTGATACTTTGCTTCTAAGGCTATAAAGTCTCCACATGTCTCTATTATGCCTATGATTCTTGTATCACACAGAGCAGTTGCGTACATTTTAACTTTTACAGTGAATTCTTTTGTTTGAACATGTGTTAGTGAGTGTTGTCTTGTTGCAGGCCCCGTGCAGAACAAGCAGATCTCATCGTTTATGCCAACAGGCGTTGATGAGGACCGAGTTGCAGGACGAGCAAGAGATTCCGTTGCTGGGCCGCTCGAAGTGGTAGTTTGGTTTTTTACCAGGTTTTCCTTTAAAATCTCAACTAAATTTTCAAATTTTGGAGACTGATATTGAAGAGCACATTTCCTATGCCAGCGTGCCTGGCGCTCTATGAAAGTCGCCTCAATTCCATAACCCTCGTCCAAAACATTTACATTTTTTCCACAGTCCAAAGTGTAGTCATATTTCAGCAGTTCGGTTAAATTTATGGCCAGCGAAGTGTAGCCCAAATTTCTTCTACTCTGAACGGGGTTATGAGCTGGGCAACTTAGGTCCCCGTTGTCATTCTGGCAAAAAATACAGGCGTTCCAGTTGAAATCAGTGGGTGCCACTTGACCCAGGTCAGCTGGCGCCGCACGAGTTACCCTTCTCTTGGACATAGTTTTGTTTATCTGATACGAAACACAAATAACGGGGATAGTGAGAAAATACGAAAGTAGCAACATAGCTCTACAACACCAAAACGCGGGTGAAAAAGAACAAAGTACATGCACGCCAGAAGTTTCGGGGCAAAAAACTGTTTCGTGAGATTTCGCGATGCCTGTTACGCGAGACATGGGCTGGAGTGAACAAAGGGCCACTACTACACCGCGGAGCCGGGATGCAAAAGTAACATCACAAACTTGTTTGAAAGGACTATTTTAGAGTCTTACGGGCACTCTCGGACATGTAGATTTGTTGTTTTCCACTCCCGTTTCCGATAACTACATAACCATACGACTGAACCATGCAATGGATGCGAGTAAACTAAAATAACACTTGTACATTACCTTAGTTGCACCACCATAGCAGTTGACAGTTGGCGATCACAGTTGAGCACAACACACAAAACATACGTCCACAGAAACAAAAACAGAGCACTGGCGACCGGCAAGAAACTGTAGCGAGCGAGCGGCGGCGGCGGCAGTTGACGCGAGCACGTCCCAACGTGCGAGACCGGGCAGCCGGCGGCCGGCGGTGACGGCCCACGAGCGATGGCGAGTCAGAGGAGGTCGCCCCTACACTATGATATCGACAGGACTGATACAACTTTTAAAGCAAAGTTTATGTGTTTTAGGTTGTGTATGTGTGGTTTCGACTCGAAGATCACGCCTCTACCTCCGTATTACCAACCTCGATGTGTGTGGGCGAAGTTTGTAACGGTGTACTTTACGCTAGCTTTAGCGTGAAAAAAGTACCCCACCATAATTTTTAACATACCTAGCGATTCGCACACCGTCAAACACATAGATTCGATATTTGGCTTGTCCGGAACCGTTCAACTCGCATAATTGTCTAATTACGACCAAATTTCTTATAAAATGGCTCAAAATCAGTTCAAATTTTTGCCGGAGAATTTTTTTTCTTGCATTTTCGGGTTCCTCGGGTCCGGTTTAGTCGGAAAGCACTCTCGCATAACGCATATCGGTCGGCGGGAGCGGTATCGACATTTGGGGGTGGTTTTAACACGTCTCCTATCCGCACCCTACTCTGCATGCACCATGAAAAAAGTACCCCACCGACATTTTAAGCATTCCCAGCGATTT